>NC_091285.1:406444825-406617325 GCF_032444005.1 Ranitomeya imitator
ACCAACGGCTTCTACATCACACATACGTCATGAAATTATCGCTCCAGCGTCGTACATTGCAAAGTGTGACAGCAGTCCACGACGCTGGAGCGATATTGTTACGATCATGGAGCGTCACGGATCGTGCCGTCGTAGCGATCAAAATGCCACTGTGTGACGGTACCCTTAGGGCACGTGTCCACGACGTCTTTTTCAGGCAACGTCCACTTGAAATCTGCCTGTAAGAGCACTTAAACATGCTAAACTTAATTAACACATGCAATGCAATGACAAAAGATCTGCTGTTTAGTATTTTTGAGCTTCTTTAAACCTAAATGAAAGCACTGCCTAAATGTTAATAACACCGGTCTGTTCTTCATTTGTATGCCCCTCACTATTTTTTATATACAGTTTAAAAAAAGTAAATAAAAAAAATGACACAGCGTCAAAAATGATTACAAAAGTGTCAAAGATGGCACTGTAGAAAAAACACAAAACACCTCTGTACTCTTCTTCAAAAATCTAGGCAGTACGTCAGTGTCTTAGAGACTTTGTATGCACATACCTTAAAACCTTTCCAATCCTCTAAAGGGAAAGAATATCTCCCCAAAAATAAATGATCTGAAGCAATTTCCTTAGTGCAAGTTTCTCATGGCAGATTTCTACCAACTTTTTAAAAACATCTGAATGGGCTTTAATAAAAATATTCACGTACCTGCTGCAGAAAGGTGTATGGCACTAATTGTCAGGCTGCATTCACACATCCGTGTGTTTCCCTAGGCGCATCCTAGTTGCATCCTCATTGCTTCAGTCTTGGGTATGTGCACACGTAGAAAGGTCCACTGCGGATTTTTCTGCAGCGGATTTGATAAATCACAAAACAGTGCGTTTTTCCTGTGGATTTATCGTGGATGTACTGTGGATTTACCGCAGTTTTTGTGCGGTTTCTACTGTGGTTTTACACCTGCGGTTTTCTATTATGGAGCAGGTGTAAAACCGCTGCGGATAACGCACAAAGAATTGACATGCTGCGGAAAATAAACTGCTGTGTTTCCGCGCGTTTTTTTCTGCAGCATGTGCACTGCGGATTGCGTTTCCCATAGGTTTACATTGTACTGTAAACGCATGGGAAACCGCTGCGGATTCGCAGCAAAATCCGCAGCGTGTGCACATGGCCGTTTTCTTATCTGCTTTTTTTTTTTCACTGAATCCTGTACACTGTCAGAACTTGTTAATCCATTGATTCAACAATGAATCCGTTAATAATGGATGAAATTTGGCTGGTAATCTGAAGCACAAGGTCTGTCTTCCTAATTTCATCCGTGTCTCACGGATCCCCAAATGCTTTAATGGCCGAGTCTGATCAGCAAAACTGATGAGAATAGGACAAGTTCTGAGTCTCACTAGAGACACAAACCTTATTTTAAAACTGCTGTATATATGGCTCAGTGAAACTTTATGGGTTATTGTGCTGTCTGAGAAAAAAGCTGGCAGTCCTAGGACGTGTCACACGGTGTGCTGATGTAGCCTTATAGACATTGCCGCTCTGCTTCTAGGGGAGAAAACCTCCATAATTTCGTGCCATGCAGAGCTCGTGGCGATGTTCATCTGGATAACTGTAGGGGATATATTTATAATGCAGTGTTAGATCCTTCCATGTCTGAGCTATAAAAATAAGTTCGGAAGAGAGTTTGACTCCACAGGAAATTGTACAAATGGGCAGGATGCTGAGAACTCATGAGTCGCAGGAAGGAGCTGGATCGTCTCTACAATATGTTTTCTGTGTTCCTTTTTAAGACAGTTATGTGATATAATAAATGGACTGAAATAACAAACTATCAGATGTAAGCTAACATACTCCCCACCCCAGTCAGTCCACAGTGTAGTGTAAGTGCCACCATCATGGTGTATGCACAGTATAGTTAGTGCTGCCTTCATGGTGTGTGCACAGTGTAGTTAGTGTCGCGATCATGGTGTGTGCACAGTGTAGTGTTAGTGCTGCCTTCATGGTGTGTGCACAGTGTAGTTAGTGTCGCGATCATGGTGTGTGCACAGTGTAGTGTTAGTGCTGCCTTCATGGTGTGTGCACAGTGCAGTGTTAGTGCTGCCTTCATGGTGTGTGCACAGTGTAGTTAGTGTCGCGATCATGGTGTGTGCACAGTGCAGTGTTAGTGCTGCCTTCATGGTGTGTGCACAGTGTAGTTAGTGTCGCGATCATGGTGTGTTCACTGTGTAGTTAGTGTCGCCATCATGGTGTGTGCACAGTGTAGTGTTAGTGCTGCCGTCATGGTGTGTGCACAGTGTAGTTAGTGTCGCGATCATGGTGTGTTCACAGTGTAGTTAGTGTCGCCATCATGGTGTTTTCACAGTGTAGTAAGTGCTGCCATCATGGTGTGTGCACAGTGTAGTTAGTGTCGCCATCATGGTGTGTGCTCAGGGTAGTGTTAGTGCTGCCATCATGGTGTGTGCACAGTGAAGTATGTGTCGCCATCATGGTGTGTGCACAGGGTAGTGTTAGTGCCGCCCCACCAGGGGGTGTGCACAGTGTAGTGTTAGTGCCGCCACCAGGGTGTGTTCACAGGATAGTGTTAGTGCCCCCACCAGGGTGTGTGCACAGTGTAGTGTTAGTGCCGCCACCAGGGTGTGTGCACAGGATAGTGTTAGTGCCGCCACAAGGGTGTGTGCACAGTGTAGTGTTAGTGCTGCCTTCATGGTGTGTGCACAGTGTAGTGTTAGTGCTGCCTTCATGGTGTGTGCACAGTGTAGTGATAGTGCTGCCTTCATGGTGTGTGCACAGTGTAGTAAGTGCTGCCATCATGGTGTGTGCACAGTGTAGTTAGTGTCGCTATCATGGTGTGTGCTCAGGGTAGTGTTAGTGCTGCCATCATGGTGTGTGCACAGGGTAGTGTTAGTGCTGCCACCAGGGTGTGTGCACAGGGTATTGTTAGTGCTGCCATCAGGGTGTGCACACTGTATAGTGTTAGTGCTGCCACCAGGGTGTCTGCACTGTATAGTGTTGGTGCTGCCATCAGGGTGTCTGCACTTTATAGTGTTAGTGCTGCCATCAGCGGGTGTGCACAGTGTAGTGTTAGTGCTGCCATCAGGGTGTGTGCACAGTGTAGTTGGTGTCGCCATCATGGTGTGTGCACAGTGTAGTGTTAGTGCTGCCATCAAGGTGTGTGCACAGGGTAGTGTTAGTGCTGCCATCATGGTGTGTGCACAGTGTAGTTGGTGTCGCCATCATGGTGTTTTCACAGTGTAGTAAGTGCTGCCATCATGGTGTGTGCACAGTGTAGTGTTAGTGCTGCCATCATGGTGTATGCACAGTGTAGTGTTAGTGCCGCCACCAGGGGGTGTGCACAGGGTAGTGGTAGTGCCGCCACCAGGGTGTGTGCATAGGATAGTGTTAGTACCGCCACCAGGGTGTGTGCACAGTGTAGTGTTAGTGCTGCCATCATGGTGTGTGCACAGTGTAGTGTTAGTGCTGCCATCAGGGTGTGCACACTGTATAGTGTTAGTGCTGCAACCAGGGTGTCTGCACTGTATAGTGTTAGTGCTGCCATCAGGGTGTCTGCACTTTATAGTGTTAGTGCTGCCATCAGGGTGTCTGCACTGTATAGTGTTAGTGCTGCCACCAGCGGGTGTGCACAGGGTAGTGTTAGTGCTGCCATCAGGGTGTGTGCATAGTGTAGTGTTAGTGCTGCCATCATGGTGTGTGCACAGTGTAGTGTTAGTGCTGCCATCAGGGTGTCTGCACTGTATAGTGTTAGTGCTGCCACCAGGGTGTGTGCACAGGGTAGTGTTAGCGCTGCCATCAGGGTGTGTGCACAGGGTAGTGTTAGTGCTGCCATCAGGGTGTGTGCATAGTGTAGTGTTAGTGCTGCCATCATGGTGTGTGCACAGTGTAGTGTTAGTGCTGCCATCAGGGTGTCTGCACTGTATAGTGTTAGTGCTGCCACCAGGGTGTGTGCACAGGGTAGTGTTAGCGCTGCCATCAGGGTGTGTGCACAGGGTAGTGTTAGTGCTGCCATCAGGGTGTGTGCACAGTGTAGTGTTAGTGCTGCCATCAGGGTGTGTGCACAGGGTAGTGTTAGTGCTGCCATCAGGGTGTGTGCACAGTGTAGTGTTAGTGCTGCCATCATGGTGTGTGCACAGTGTAGTGTTAGTGCTGCCATCAAGGTGTGTGCACAGGGTAGTGTTAGTGCTGCCATCATGGTGTGTGCACAGTGTAGTTGGTGTCGCCATCATGGTGTTTTCACAGTGTAGTAAGTGCTGCCATCATGGTGTGTGCACAGTGTAGTGTTAGTGCTGCCACCAGCGGGTGTGCACAGGGTAGTGTTAGTGCTGCCATCAGGGTGTGTGCATAGTGTAGTGTTAGTGCTGCCATCATGGTGTGTGCACAGTGTAGTGTTAGTGCTGCCATCAGGGTGTCTGCACTGTATAGTGTTAGTGCTGCCACCAGGGTGTGTGCACAGGGTAGTGTTAGCGCTGCCATCAGGGTGTGTGCACAGGGTAGTGTTAGTGCTGCCATCAGGGTGTGCACAGTGTAGTGTTAGTGCTGCCATCAGGGTGTGTGCACAGGGTAGTGTTAGTGCTGCCATCAGGGTGTGCACAGTGTAGTGTTAGTGCTGCCATCAGGGTGTGTGCACAGGGTAGTGTTAGTGCTGCCATCAGGGTGTGTGCACAGGGTAGTGTTAGTGCTGCCATCAGGGTGTGTGCACAGGGTAGTGTTAGTGCTGCCATCAGGGTGCATGCACAGGGTAGTGTTAGTGCTGCCATCAGGGTGTCTGCACTGTATAGTGTTAGTGCTGCCCACCAGGGTGTGTGCACCTTGTAGTGCTAGTGCCGCCATCGGGGTGTGTCCACCTTGTAGTCTGGATTCATGTATACTGCCTGGAGTCCATTTCTGTGTGTGTGTGTGTGTGTTTTTTTTTTTGTGTGTGAAAAAATAGTGGTTTGGTGGCCTTCATGCGTATAAAATGTAAATTTCTGAAATATAGGCGCGCGCGGGGGGCTGGGCTTTATAAGAAAACTAACATGGCAGTGAAGGGGGCCTTCAGCAAGCCCCCCAGCTGCTATGGTAGCACATGGGCACGCACATGGGGAAAGTGCAGTGGGTGCTGTTACATGCATTCATCCGCGACCCAGCTATTTAAATGCAGCTATAGTGATAAACTGCAGCAGTTATATGATTAAACAGCAGTGATTGGAGCTCCCTCTGGTCGCTTCTGTTACAAGCTGATGCTGGATAAATAGCACAGTTGGCATCTGTTGGGCATGGTGTTGGCTCAGTTCATATGCATGGTCCATTCACCTCTTGAGCCCATAAAGCGTAAATTTACATTAAATTATTGTGAAGGTGTTAAAGGCCCAGTATGTTCCTAGTTGATCTGGGAAAAATGTACAGTTTCAGTATGGCATTCTCTATTTCATTCTGTAAATGGAGAATGTAACAATTATTAACGCCTTAAGGCCTTGCAAGTTCTTTTGTTTTTTTCTCTCCTTGTTCCAAGAGCATTAACTTTTTTATTTTTCCATTGACATAGTTGTGCACGTTCTTGTTTTTTTGGATGATGATTTGCACCTTTGATTGCACTATTTATTTTGCCATGTGACGTTTTGATCGCTTTTCTTATACTCAGCTTGGCTAAGCATGCATGTGTTTTCAGTGGGTGAAGGGGAATAAGATGTGGCAAGATGGTGTATATTACTTGCCTATAAATGCAAGGGGAGTCAGGACACCCCTCACCAATTTATGCCGGCATCATATGTTCCAAAGAAAACTTTAGCAGTTATGACCTGGAAATTCATCTGCATCACATACGAGTTTTACAGACCAAAACATAACCAAAACTTTTCTTCCAGGACCCTTTCAACTAGTGATGATGTTGAGGACAGAGCGACTGAGAGAGGCCGTTTGGAGGCGGCTTATGAGAGCTGTGATAAAGATCTGGATAAGAAGATTGAGCAGCACTTTACAGAACTCACGACTGCCATACGCACTTACCAAAACATCACCGAACGGATTACCAACTCCCGCAATAAGATCAAGCAGGTAAGCCACTAGTGATGTGTGTGTGAAATTATGATTATTATTATACATTTTTATAGCGCCATTTATTCCATGGCACTTTACATGTGAACGGGGCAAATATAGACAAGTACAATAAACATGAGTAAAACAAGGCACACACAGGTACACGAGGAGCGAGGACCCTGCCCGCGAGGGCTCACAGTCTACAGGGGATGGGTGAGGATACACTAGGAGAGGGTAGAGCTGGTCATGCAGCGGTTTAGTAGACTCGGGATCACTGTAGATTGAAGGCTTGTCAGAAAAGGTGGGTCTTCAGGTTCCTTTTGAAGGTTTCCATGGTAGGCGAGAGCCTGATGTGTTGGGGTAGAGAGTTCCAGAGTATAGGGGAAGCACGGGAGAAGTCTTGGATGCGGTTGTGGGAGGAAGAGATGAAAGAGGAGTAGAGAAGGAGATCATGAGACGATCGAAGGTTGCGTGTAGGTACCGGGAGACCATGTCACAGATGTATGGAGGAGTCAGGTTGTGAATGGCTTTGTATGTCATTGTTAGTGTTTTGAACTGTAGCCTCTGGGCAATAGGAAGCCAGTGAAGGGCCTGACAGAGAGGAGAGGCTGGGGAGTAACGGGGAGACAGGTGGATTAGTCGGGCAGCAGAGTTTAGGATAGATTGTACTGGTGCCAGAGTGCTAGAGGGGAAGCCAGAGAGTAGGAGGTTGCAGTAGTCGAGGCGGGAGATAAGGGCATGTACTAGTGTTTTTGTGGTTTCATGGTCAAGGAATGCACGGATCTGGGAAATGTTTTTGAGTTGGAATCGACAAGAGGAGGCAAGGGCTTGGATATGTGGCTTGAAAGAGAGGGTAGAGTCAAGGATCACCCTGAGGCACCGGGCGTGTAGGAACGGGGAAAGTGAGCAGCCATTGACATTGATGGATAGGTCAGGTGGAGGGGTAGAGTGAGGTGGGGGAAAGATGATGAATTCTGTTTTGTCCATGTTCAGTTTTAGAAAATGAGCAGAAAAGAACGATGAAATAGCAGACAGACATTGTGGAATTTTGGTCAGAAATTAAGTGAGATCGGGTCCAGATAGGTACAGTAGATCTGCAAGTCATCAGCGTAGAGATGATATTGTAAACCGTGGGATTCTATGAGCTGTCCCAGGCCGAAGGTGTAGATGGAGAAGAGTAGGGGTCCTAGAACTGAGCCTTGGGTACACAAACAGACAAGGGGCGAGGTGAGGAGGTGGTGTGTGAGAGGGAGACACTGAATGTCTGGTCTATTAGATATGATGAGATCCAGGATAGGGCCAAGTCTGTGATGCCAAGAGATGAGAGAATCTGTAACAGGAGTGAGAGATCCACAGTGTCAAAGGCAGAAGACCGGTCCAGGAGGAGAACAGATTAGTGTCGCTTGCTTTTGGCGGTTAAGAGGTCATTGGTCACTTAAGTTAGGGCAGTTTCAGTTGAGTGATGTGGTCGGAAGCCAGATTGTAACCGGTCAAAGAGGGAGCAGGAGGAGAGGTGGGAGGACAGTTCAAGATGGACATGCTGTTCCAGTAGTTTTGAGGCATAAGGGAGAAGGGATATCGGGTGAAAGCTGGACACAGAGGATGGGTCGAGGGCGGGTTTTTTGAGGATAGGTGTGATTGATGCGTGTTTGAAGGATGAGGGAAAGACACCATTTGTAAGTGAGAGGTTGAAGAGTTGTGTTAGGGTTGGGATGAAGACTTGCGAGGTTAGGGATGAGGTGGGACAGGAGCAGGTCAAGCGTGCAAGTGGTGAGGTGTGATCTTGACAGAAGGATGGAGAGCTGATCATCTGTCATGGTGGAGAAGCTGGTTTTGGAACAGGGCTGAGAAGTCAAGAGGAGGGGCATTGGGGGATGCGGGCCAAAGCTTTGTCTGATATCGATCTTCTACTTAAAGAAAGAGGCAAGTTCTTCAGCAGAAATGAGAGGGGAGGGAGGAGATGCTGGGGGACGGAGTAGAGATTTGAAAGTTTTGAAGAGCTGTTTAGGATTGTGAGTCAGGGAGGATATGAGAGATGAAAAGTAAGTTTGTTTTGAGGCAGTGAGCGTGGACTTGAAGCTGGCGAGGGACTGCTTGTATGCATTGAAGTGCTCAGCAGAACGAGATCTCTTCCATCTCCCCTCAGCAACCCTGGAAGCCCGTCTCAGTTCTTTGGTCAGGCTGGTTAGCCAGCACTGCCTGTTGATTATACGAGTTTTGCTATGCATGAGCGGGGCGGCTGAATCGAGTGTTGCTGTTATTGTGGTGTTATAAAAAGTGTCAGCAGCATCTGTGTCATGGAAGGAAGCTATGTCTGTAAGAGGGAGAAGGGACTCAGACAGTGAGTGTAGATTGAGGTTGAGGTTGAGATTGAGGGTGAGTGAGTTTGTGGAGGTTGTGCACTAGGAGGGGAGAGGGAAGAAAATGTCAGTAGGTTGTGGTCAGACAGAGGGAGGGTTGAGTTAGTGAGATTAGTAAGGGAACAGAGGCGGGTGAAGATGGGGTCCAATGTGTGGCCATCTTTATGGGTGGCTGCGGGTGACCATTGAGTGAGACCAAAGGAGGCAGTGAGCGATAAAAGTTTAGAGGCGGCTAAGGTGGAAGTGTCAGTGGGGATATTGAAGTCACCCATGATAATAGTGGGGGTGTCGGCTGAGAGGAAATGAAGTAGCCACGTGGTGAAGTGGTCAAGAAAGGTGGAGATGCTAGTTCTGGGGGGGCGGTAGATGACAGCCAGCTGGAGGTTGGAGGGGGAGTAGATGCGGACGAAGTGCGCCTCACACGAGGGAAGAGTAGCGGAGGGTGGTAGTGGAATTGGGGTGAAGGAGCAGGTATCGGACTGGAGCAAGCCAACCCCTCCACCATGTTTGTTGCTGGGGCGAGGGGTGTGAGAAGGGTGGAATCCACCATAGGAAAGCACGGCTGGAGAGGCTGAGTCGGGGGGTGAGCAAGGTTTCAGTGATGCCGAGGAAGGAGAGTTTGTTGGTGATGAAGAGGTTGTGGATAAATGACAGTTTATTGCAGACAGAGCGTGCATTCCATAGTGCTCCAGGTAGGGGGACCGGAGGAGTAGGGTCTGGATGAATGGGTATGAGGTTACTGTGGTTGCGAAGACGTGTAGAGGATCGTGGAAGGGGGTTAGAAATGAGTGTGGGGATGTGTTGAGGAAGGCCAGGATTTGGGGATACGTCACCAGCCATGAGGAGCAGCAGACAGCGCGTTAGACGGTGGGAGCTGGATAGGTCATGATGTGGCCGTGTGTGCCTGGAGAAAAAGGATTGTATGTGTAGGAACAGTTCTGTGGAGGAGGTGAGGTGGCTGGGGAGGATGGAGGAAGAAATGACTACTAGTTCCTTACTGGGTGGAGGGATTACAGGAGATAGGGAGAAATAAAGTAGTATGGTGGTGAATGTTAAAAGAAACCAAAACATTATAGTAGTTTTCTATTCCTTAACCTTCCAGTCAATTCCAGTCCAATTCTAGTCTAATTCATAGTAATTAAAAATCTGTAATTTAAAAGATGGAATTTGAAAGATGGTCAGACTCATGGCTCATTGTGAATACACTGGAAAAGATTCTGGGGGTATGTGCCAAAAGTATCTCTAGGGCTCTGTTCATTTGACTGTGGCTAAAAGGGTGTCTTTTTGTCCTCCTTTTAAGCTGCTGTATGTTAATATGAAAAAAAAAAGGTTGGTGTGGGGGGGTTATGGAATGGCATATTAGACAACACTATTTGAAAAATGGTGTACAGGAAAAAATTATACCATATGCTATAAAATCCAGCGGCTTTCTTTAAGAAACAGTGCCACACTTGTTCACAGGTCATGTGTTGTATAGCAGTTCCGTTACGACTAATTGGGTTTAATGGAGTTGAGCTAAAATGCCAGTTACCACCCGAAGTTGGGATAGCCCTGTTTTTGGAAGAAAGAAACTATTTTTGTAATTCTAGGCTACTTCATTACAATGATGTCAACAGAGCCTATATCTTTCTGACTGTCTGTCTTTTATGAAAATATTTTGAACCAAAAGTAGTTGTTATTCCTCTATCAATAAAGACACTAATAGCACAATAAGGGTATGTCAGAATTCAAAGCACACTTGTAATGCCTGCTGCAGCACAGCAGCACACAACCTCCACCAGGGGGTGCGGGTGAAGGAAAATAGGTACACTCACAGAGAAACCACAGAGCAGCAGGCAGGAGCCACTAGGTGGCGGAAGAGTAGTCAGAAAAGCCGTGTCAGCAACAGAGCGGGAACAAAGTACCAGAGGTCACAGCAATACATGTGGTCAGAAACAAGCCTAAGAAGTCAGTCGGTCGGTAGTAGGAAAGCCAGTGACGGAAGACAAACGAACAGGTCAGGGGGCAAGCTAAGTCAAATACCAAGAGGTCACAACACAGAAAGCGAGTACTACTACAAGTGAAGTCACAGGGGAAACAGGAGCGGGATCTAAGTAAACGGGCAGAGGACAAATCAGGGTACAACGGGGTCAGCTGCTCAGGCCAGAGACTGGAACTAGGACTGACACAGCTTGCAGGTAATGCCGTACTGAAATAGCCAGACAGATACCAAAACGAGGCAAGGAGGATTAACCCCCGCATGACCATCCTGGGAAAGAATAATCAGAAACAAACCCTGGACTGGATCATGACAACTCTTATTATGCAGATTTTTTTTCTTCTTTATCTGGTTAGGGCTTTGTAAACATCATACTTGTGTGCATTATTACTTGTGTGCCCATATAGATGACATAGGAGGGTCGATCCTACTAACAGATGGCCTTTGTGTGCAATTATGTTTTCAACAGTTTTTACTGTAAATTATTTTCCTTGTAGTCGGGTAAAACATGGCTTTTATTCAGTTATGTGCCTCATTATCAGAACCATCGAAAGGAAAAATGAGTCTTGCCCATAGCAACCAAACATACGACAAATTTAAAGGGACTCTTCCAGCACAGAATGACTGTTCAAACCAAGTACAGGCGCTTGGTGTCTCATAGTGGAGCCAATCATCAGGGCCGGCGTCAGCACCCGGGCAAATGCCGGGGCCCTGGCGAGATGGGGGGGCCCATTTATGGTAGCGTACAAGTACTTCTGTACACACACATGCGCGAGTCCTGGGGCCCCGCAGCCGGACTTCATCCCTGCTGTGTGTGACTCTTACATACACGGTGACAGTCATTCACTCTCTGAGGGTTTCGCTGGCGGCAGCGCTGCGCAGCTGCAATACTCACCTCCGCCAGCCCGTCACCATGGATACGAAGAGAGTCACTTCCGGGCCGGCGGTCATCTGTCCCTGTCACTTCCGGTCGGGTGAGTGAGAGTGTCTACTCTAGAGCTCGTCATCCAAGCAAGAGCTCAGAGAAGACCGTCCAGGACAGGTCCAGCAGCACTGCAGCGCCAAGCAGAACACGAGCAGCAGCTGCAGTCAGGTCACGGTGCACGGTCGGTCCCTGTGTCCACAACGGGGGGCAGCGGCGCCGCATGAAGCAGTGAGTCTCAGTGAGTGAGTCTTCGTTCGGTCCCAATGCATTGCGGGGGCGGGGGGATGCAGACTGCTGAACCTGGGAGCCGACTCCTGAGGACAAGGTACGAGTACGACCTTTACAGGTGGCGGGAGTGGATCATGGTCTCAGACTCTGCAACTTGCAAGACAGACAGTACTGTCTGGGACTTGTGTGCAGCTACAATATGGTATGTTAGTGATGCTGGCTGGGACTTGTAGTCATAGACTACTGTTACTGTATATACTAAATAACTGGCTGTGTTATATACTACGTGGGCGGTGTTATATACTACGTCACGGGGCTGTGTTATATACTGCGCGGGCTGTGTTATATACTGCGCGGGCTGTGTTATATACTGCGCGGGCTGTGTTATATACTGCGCGGGCTGTGTTATATACTGCGCGGGCTGTGTTATATACTGCGCGGGCTGTGTTATATACTGCGCGGGCTGTGTTATATACTGCGCGGGCTGTGTTATATACTGCGCGGGCTGTGTTATATACTGCGCGGGCTGTGTTATATACTGCGCGGGCTGTGTTATATACTGCGCGGGCTGTGTTATATACTGCGCGGGCTGTGTTATATACTGCGCGGGCTGTGTTATATACTGCGCGGGCTGTGTTATATACTGCGCGGGCTGTGTTATATACTGCGCGGGCTGTGTTATATACTGCGCGGGCTGTGTTATATACTGCGCGGGCTGTGTTATATACTGCGCGGGCTGTGTTATATACTGCGCGGGCTGTGTTATATACTGCGCGGGCTGTGTTATATACTGCGCGGGCTGTGTTATATACTGCGCGGGCTGTGTTATATACTGCGCGGGCTGTGTTATATACTGCGCGGGCTGTGTTATATACTGCGCGGGCTGTGTTATATACTGCGCGGGCTGTGTTATATACTGCGCGGGCTGTGTTATATACTGCGCGGGCTGTGTTATATACTGCGCGGGCTGTGTTACATACTATATGGGCTGTTATATGCTACGTGGGAAGTGCTATATACTATATGGTCTGTTATATGCTATGTGGCTGTGTTATATACTACGTGGGCTGTGTTATATACTACATGGCTGTGTTATATGCGATCATGAATCGTGGTATGTGTTAAAGGGGGGCCCACTGAGACTCTTTCGCCCGGGGCCCTCAAAAACCTGGAGCCGGCCCTGCGCAATCATTTACATACACCTTCCCACCTGTTTGGTTTTCATCTATCTCCGCCCTTCTCTGGCCCTAGAAGTAAGAGCTGTCATTCTAAGAGGGAGGTGGACATTGAGGGAAAACAAGCAGGTACTATGGTGTATATAAATGATTGGCTCTGCCATGAAGCACCGACTGGCAGGACTTAGTTTGAACAGTCATTCTGTACTGACATAGTCCCTTTTAGTCTTTTTTTAGCAGTTTAAGAACAGAAAGCTGAGCGGTGATTGGATGATAGGGGCCACAAGCCCATGAATAGATCACTTCTGCTGGTTTGCAGCATTGCAACAGACCTACGAAGAAAGTGCATCAGTTATGCATATTAAGCTTCTTTCACAATGTATTTTTGGCGTGTCCAAAAAGCTGTTTGCATTTATGTAAAACTAGATGGAGGCCCGATGCTCTCGCATCGGGAGGGCAGTAGTGTCACGATGAGGGCAGACATGCGGTGCTGTTGTTGCCTAATGGCATCCTGTGATTATCTAATGACTTTTGCATCAGGAGACTCATGTGCTTGACGCCTACGCTTATATGCATTGTTTTTGTCCCAGCGATGCTGCTGTTCTTCAAGAGTCTCATTTGCCCTTTTGTTGTGTTCGACATTGTGCCTTTTGTGAGGTAAAAAAAAAAAAAGAGAGAAACACACGCAACTGCGGATCCACAAAAAAGAATTGACATGTTGCGGAAAATAAAGCGCTGCGATTACGCGCAGAATTTTCCACAGCATGTGCACAGGGTTTTTGCATTTCCCGTTCATTAACATTGTGTGTACTCTGTACTGCGGATTTAAGGCAATTCCGTGCTTCCAAAAATGCTGCAGAAATGCATCAAAATCCGCAACGTATGCACATACCCTTAATGTGACCGGCTTCCTCTGCCTGTAGACACGTTGCGCATCTGCTGCCGGGATCAGCGGCGGTCACATTAAAATTGCGCATGTGCTCCTCCTGTGCAAAGATGACGGCAGTCAGTGAATCATTTGGCTGATCCCAGCAGCGGCATGTTCGCGATGGTGTTCCGCTGGTGGTACCGCGCAAGAGGCTGCGTGAGAGTGTGTGCATGTGTGGTGCGACAGTGTTCTGTAGGTTGGTACCAGCAGCAGTTTCCATATTGAGACACCCATCATTTGGGTGTCGCAATATGGCGGTCGGTGAACTTCCTCCGCTTTGAATTCTGGGATACGGTGACATCTGGACTGAACAGGAAATGAAAACATTGCAAAGCAATTATATAAATGGATATTTCCTTAAGCTCCCATTTTCCCCACAGAGGCCTAATGAGTGTCCTTTTGGCCTTGGTTGGGGTGATCTATGTTGGTATTAGTGATGAGCGAACGAGCTCAGATAAAGCGTTCGCTCGTTAATACCGTATTTTGTGGCGTATAAGATGACTTTTTAACCCCTAAAAATTGTCCCAAAAGTCAGGGGTCGTCTTATACGCCGGGTACCTGACCGCGACGTCATCGAAGTTCCTTCACTCACTCCATTCTTAGGAACGGAGGCAGACGCTAGCAGCGCTGAGAACCAGGGTCCGTCGGAGGGGTGAGTATATCCATATTTTTTATTTTTATTCTTTATTTTTTACATGAATATGGATCCCAGGGCCTGAAGGAGAGTCTCCTCTCCTCCAGACCCTGGGAACCACACGCCGTATAAGATGACTGGGCGTATAAGATGACCCCCGTCTTATACGGTGGGTATATCCCAAATTCCATATTTTATATGGAAAAGTTGGGGGTCGTCTTATATGCCCAGTCGTCTTATACACCAGAAAATACATAGTTGGTATACCTTTTGTGTGCTGTATGGAATAGTACTGTCTGATGAGCTATTCCATTCAGCAATATCCAATAATAAAAGTTTACTGCTGTATATACACTGTGTGCAGAATTATTAGGCAAGTTGTATTTTAGAGGATTATTTTTATTATTGATCAACAACTATGTTCTCAATCAACCCAAAAGACTCATAAATAACAAAGCTTAATATTTTTGGAAGTTGGAGTGGGGTTTTTTAGATTTGGCTATTGTAGGAGGATATCTATTTGTGCAGGTGACTATTACTGTGCAGAATTATTAGGCAACTTAATAAAAACCAAACATATTCCCATCTCACTTGTTAATTTTCACCAGGTAAACCAATATAACTGCACAAAATTTAGAAATAAATATTTCTGACATGAAAAAACAAAACCCCATAAAATTAGTGACCAATATAGCCACCTTTCTTTATGATGACACTCAACAGCCTTCCATCCATAGATTCTGTCAGTTAGTTGCTTGATCTGTTTACGATCAACATTGCGTGCAGCAGCCACCACAGCCTCCCAGACACTGTTCCGAGAGGTGTACTGTTTTCCCTCCCTGTAGATCTCACATTTTATGAGGGACCACAGGTTCTCTACGGGGTTCAGATCAGGTGAACAAGGGGGCCACGTCATTATTTTTTCTTCTTTAAGACCTTTACTGGCCAGCCCCGCAGTGGAGTAGTTGGAGACACATGATGGAGCATTGTCCTGCTGAAAATCATGTTTTTCTTGAACGATACCAACTTCTTCCTGTACCACTGCTTGAAGAAGTTGTCTTCCAGAAACTGGCAGTAGGTCTGGGTGTTGAGCTTCACTCCATCCTCGACCCGAAAAGGTCCCACAAGTTCATCTTTGATGATACCAGCCCATACCAGTACCCCACCTCCACCTTCCTGGCATCTAAGTCGGAGTGGAGCTCTCTGCCCTTTACTGATCCAGCCTCTGGCCCATCCATCTGGCCCATCAAGAGTCTCTCTGATTTCATCAGTCCATAAAACCTTTGAAAAGTCAGTCTTAAGATATTTCTTGGCCCAGTCTTGACATTTTATCTTATGTTTCTTGTTCAAAGGTGGTCGTTTTTCAGCCTTCCTTACCTTGGCCATGTCTCTGAGTATCGCACACCTTGTGCTTTTTGTTACTCCAGTAATGTTGCAGCTCTGAAATATGGCAAAACTGGTGGCCAATGGCATCTTGGTAGCTTCACGCTTGATTTTCCTCAATTCATGGGCAGTTACCGTATATACTCGAGTATAAGCCGAGATTTTCAGCCCCCAAAAATGGGCTGAAAGTGCCCGTCTCGGCTTATACTCGAGTCATGGTCGGCGGGTGAGGGGGAGCGACAAATACTCACCTGCTCCCAGCACTCCTGACGCGGTCCCTGCATGTCCCACGGTCTTCTGGCGCCTGCAGCTTCTTCCCCTGTTAAGCGGTCACTGGTACCGCTCATTAAATTTATGAATATGAACTCCACTCCCATAGGGGTGGAGCCGCATATTCATTACTGTAATGAGCGGTACCATGTGACCGCTCACTACAGGAAGAAGCTGCCGCTCCCGAAGACCGTGGGACATGCAGGGACCGCGTCAGGAGCGCTGGGAGCAGGTAAGTATGTCCTATTCACCTGTCCGCGTTCCACCTGCCGGGCGTCTTCCCGTCCTCTTGCTGTGACTGTTCAGGTCAGAGGGCGCGATGACGTATTAGTGTGCGTACCGCCCTCTGCCTGAACAGTCACTGCGGAGAGACGGGACGCTGAGGAGCAGCGACGAGAGGTGAGTATGTCATTTTTTATTTTTTTTAGTGCAGCAGCAGCATTACATGTGGCACAATGCATGGCAAGAACTGCATGGAGCGTCTATGGGGCCATAACTGAATGGAGCATTATATGGGGCCATAACTACATGGAGCATTATATGGGGCCATAACTGCATGGAGCATTATATGGAGCCATAACTGCATGGAGCATTATATGGGGCATCTATGGGGCCATAACTGCATTGAGTATTATATGGGGCCATAACTGCATGGAGCATTATATGGAGCATCTATGGGGCCATAACTGCATGGAGCATTATATGAGGCATCTATGGGGCCTTAACTGCATGGATAATAAATAATAAATAAATAATCTTTATTTTTATATAGCGCTAACATATTCCGCAGCGCTTTACAGTTTTTTGCACACATTATCATCACTGTCCCCGGTTGGGCTCACAATCTAGAATTCCTATCAGTATGTCTTTGGAATGTGGGAGGAAACCGGAGTGCCCGGAGGAAACCCACGCAAACACGGAGAGAACATACAAACTCTTTGCAGATGTTGTCCTGGGTGGGATTAGAACCCAGGACCCCAGCGCTGCAAGGCTGTAGTGCTAACCACTGCGCCACCGTGCTGCCCCTATAATGCATGGATCATTATATGGGGCCATAACTGCATGGAGCATTATATGGGGCCATAACTGCATGGAGCATTATATGGAGCATCTATGGGGCCATAAAGAACTGCATGGAGCATTATATGGGGCATCTATGGGGCCATAAAGAACTGAATGTAGCATTATATGGGGCATCTTATGGGGCCATAAAGAACTGCATGGAGCATTATATGGGGCATATTTTGTCTGGAGCATCTTATGGGGCCATAAAGAACTGCATGGAGCATTATATGGGGCATATTTGTATATGGAGCATCTTATGGGGCCATAATGAACTGTATGGAGCATTATATGGGGCTCTTGATTCAATATGGATATTCAAAAACACTAAACCTACTGATGCCTCAATTAATTTTACTTTTATTGGTATCTATTTTTATTTTTAACATTTACCCGTAGCTGCTGCATTTTCCACCCTAGGCTTATACTCAAGTCAATTAGTTTTCCCAGTTTTTTGTTGCAAAATTAGGGGGGTCGGCTTATTCTCAGGTCGGCTTATACTCGAGTATATACGGGTATTTTGCGCTTTTTTTTGGCCCAACACGCTTCTTGCGACCCTGTTGGCTATTTGCCATGAAACGCTTGATCATTCTGTGATCACGCTGCAAAAGTTTGGCAATTTCAAGACTGCAGCATCCCTCTGCAAGACATCTCACAATTTTGGACTTTTCAGAGCCCGTCAAATCTCTCTTCTGACCCATTTTGCCAAAGGAATGGAAGTTGCCTAATAATTAAGCACACCTTATATAGGGTTTTGATGTAATTAGACAACACCCCTCCTCATTAGAAATGCACATCACCTGATTTACTTAATTGGTAGTTGGCTCTCAAGCCTGAACAGCTTGGAGTAGGACAACATGTCTAAAAAGTATCATGTGATCAAAGTACAACTTGCCTAATAATTCTGCGCACAGTGTATGTGTTGTGACATAACTTGAAATTGTGACATTGCTATTTAACTTAACAAGATAGCTGTATAACTCTATATTTTTGCTTAAAAGCAATTACATTTTTTTCCCCGGCAGGTTAAAGAGAACCTTTTGTCCTGTAAGATGCTCCTTCATTGTAAGCGTGATGAGCTGAGAAAGCTGTGGATTGAGGGTATTGAACACAAGCATGTTTTGAACCTTCTGGATGAAATTGAGAATATCAAGCAAGTGCCCCAGAAACTGGAGCAATGTATGGCTAGTAAACACTACCTAAATGCCACCGACATGCTGGTAAGCACTGGAATCTATCTTATTACAACATTTATCATTTGAGGCTTTTTTTAAATAAGATATTGACAAACTACAAATGTGTTGAAAAGGAATCTCTCAGTAAAATCAACCCTTCTAAACCGTCAATAGTGGCCTGCAGGTCATAGGAAGCTGAATAAAATAATATATTGATATCTGTGATCCAATGTCTTCCAGAGAAAGCTACATTTTCTCATATATAAATGACCTCTTCCAGGCTCTGGGGAGCACTCTACCTGGAAGATAAGTCTGCCTCCAGAGCTTATTTTACATGAAGGGTTAGTTACCAGTGTGAAATATAATGGCCGCTCTCTGCTCTCCTGCTCTCACATTGCAGCATAATGCAAGTGAATGGAGTTGCATTGCGACCCACAAAGTATGGAGACAGCAAAAAGTTGAAACCGCTTGGTTTTTTTTTGTGGCTGACTTATTGTTATCGAGGTACTTTGTGGTTGTCAGTATAAGCCCATTCACTTACATTATGCTGCAATATAGCAGCATAATGTAGTGGTGTTTGGCCACGCTGACCTGTGTCATGGCCCACATCACCTTATAGCCCTACAAGATCACTGATCATGAAGCTTGGATAGTAACTTCATACAGTTATGTCCATAATGTCAGAACTGTGTTTGCTAAAATCAGTAGAGTTTAGATAAGTGGACTGCAAATGAAGCTTAGGTGGAGGAGGTGCCAGTAGACTAGGGAACAATTGTCCCTTCCAAAATATCATATGAACTATGAATGTTCACTGTGCACTCCAAAATAATTGCTAAATTACCTTTGTTCATTATTGTGTATAACCAAATAAAAGCACTTTTATTAGTTTCAGCCAGTTATATGGTAGATGTCCAGAATAACTTCAAGTTGTTCCAAGTCTCCTGCCCACTTATCTGTAGGGTCGCGTGTGATGTATGGTGAAAGGACCAGTAGTCTGTGGTGCGGTCTCCTCTGAGGGCTTTTCCCTCGTTGATGAGTAATGTGCAATCTCACACCAGTGCGTACCTGTATGTGTAAGGGGACAGGCTGCTAGTAACCCATAGAGGAGCAGATAATTGTGCACAATATTTTGGCTGGTAATATTAGGAGCTCACACAGGAGATAAAATTATCAGATGAGAAACCTGCAGACAAATACATGAGTCTGGTGACACTGGGGTCAGAAAAAACATCATTATTCCACTACATGACGACTTATTGTGCTAAAATTCTTTAGGCTATGTGCACACGTTGCGGATTAGGCTTAGGAATTTCTGGTGCGGATTCTGTCTCTCACAGACATGTTAGGTTTTCTTTAACCCCTTCATGACCCAGCCTATTTTGACCTTAAAGACCTTGCCGTTTTTTGCAATTCTGACCAGTGTCCCTTTATGAGGTAATAACTCAGGAACGCTTCAACGGATCCTAGCGGTTCTGAGATTGTTTTTTCGTGACATATTGGGCTTCATGTTAGTGGTAAATTTAGGTCAATAAATTCTGCGTTTATTTGTGATAAAAATGGAAATTTGGCGAAAATTTTGAAAATTTCGCAATTTTCACATTTTGAATTTTTATTCTGTTAAACCAGAGAGTTATGTGACACAAAATAGTTAATATATAACATTTCCCACATGTTTACTTTACATCAGCACAATTTTGGAAACAAAATTTTTTTTTGCTAGGAAGTTATAAGGGTTAAAATTTGACCAGCGATTTCTCATTTTTACAACGAAATTTACAAAACCATTTTTTTAGGGACCACCTCACATTTGAAGTCAGTTTGAGGGGTCTATATGGCTGAAAATACCCAAAAGTGACACCATTCTAAAAACTGCACCCCTCAAGGTACTCAAAACCACATTCAAGAAGTTTATTAACCCTTCAGGTGCTTCACAGCAGCAGAAGCAACATGGAAGGAAAAAATGAACATTTAACTTTTTAGTCACAAAAATTATCTTTTAGCAACAATTTTTTTATTTTCCCAATGGTAAAAAAAGAAACTGAACCACGAAAGTTGCTGTCCAATTTGTCCTGAGTACGCTGATACCTCATACGTGGGGGTAAACCACTCTTTGGGCGCACGGCAGGGCTTGGAAGGGAAGGAGCGCCATTTGACTTTTTGAATGAAAAATTGGCTCCACTCTTTAGCGGACACCATGTCACGTTTGGAGAGCCCCCGTGTGCCTAAAAATTGGAGCTCCCCCACAAGTGACCCCATTTTGGAAACTAGACGCCCCAAGGAACTTATCTAGATGCATAGTGAGCACTTTGACCCCCCAGGTGCTTCACAAATTGATCCGTAAAAATGAAAAAGTATTTTTTTTTTCACAAAAAAATTCTTTTAGCCTCAATTTTTTCATTTTCACATGGGCAATAGGATAAAATGGATCATAAAATTTGTTGGGCAATTTCTCCCGAGTACGCCGATACCTCACATGTGGGGGTAAACCACTGTTTGGGCACTCGGCAGGGCTCGGAAGGGAAGGCGCGCCATTTGACTTTTTGAATGGAAAATTAGCTCCAATTGTTAGCGGACATCATGTCGCGTTTGGAGAGCCCCTGTGTGCCTAAACATTGGAGATCCCCCAGAAATGACCCCATTTTGGAAACTAGACCCCCAAAGGAACTAATCTAGATGTGTGGTGAGGACTTTGAACCCCCAAGTGCTTCACAGAAGTTTATAACGCAGAGCCATGAAAATAAAAAAAACAAAATTATTTTCTCAAAAATGATCTTTTAGCCTGCAATTTTTTATTTTCCCAAGGGTAACAGGAGAAATTTGACCCCAAAAGTTGTTGTCCAGTTTCTCCTGAGTACGCTGATATCCCATATGTGGGGGTAAACTACTGTTTTGGCACATGCCGGGGCTCGGAATTGAAGTAGTGACGTTTTGAAATGCAGACTTTGATGGAATGCTCTGCGGGCGTCACGTTGCGTTTGCAGAGCCCCTGATGTGGCTAAACAGTAGAAACCCCCCACAAGTGACCCCATTTTGGAAACTAGACCCCGAAAGGAACTTATCTAGATGTGTGGTGAGCACTTTGAACCCCCAAGTGCTTCATAGAAGTTTATAATGCAGAGCCGTGAAAATAATAAATACGTTTTCTTTCCTCACAAATAATTATTTAGCCCAGAATTTTTTATTTTCCCAAGGGTTACAGGAGAAATTGGACCCCAAAAGTTGTTGTCCAGTTTCTCCTGAGTACGCTGATACCCCATGTGTGGAGGTAAACCACTGTTTGGGCACACGTCGGCGCTCAGAAGGGAAGTAGTGACTTTTGAAATGCAGACTTTGATGGAATGGTCTGCGGGCGTCACGTTGCGTTTGCAGAGCCCCTGGTGTGCCTAAACAGTAGAAACCCCCCACAAGTGACCCCATTTTAGAAACTAGACTCCCCAAGGAACTTATCTAGATATGTGGTGAGCACTTGGATCCCCCAAGTGCTTCACAGACGTTTACAACGCAGAGCCGTGAAAATAAAAAATCATTTTTCTTTCCTCAAAAATGTTTTAGCAAGCATTTTTTTATTTTCACAAGGGTAACAGGAGAAATTGGACCCCAGTAATTGTTGCGCAGTTTATCCTGAGTATGCTGGTACCCCATATGTGGGGGTAAACCACTGTTTGGGCACACGTCGGGGCTCGGAATTGAGGGAGCACAATTTGACTTTTTGAATACGAGATTGGCTGGAATCAATGGTGGCGCCATGTTGCGTTTGGAGACCCCTGATGTGCCTAAACAGTTGAAACCCCTCAATTCTACCTCCAACACTAACCCCAACACACCCCTAACCCTAATCCCAACTGTAGCCATAACCCTAATCACAACCCTAACCACAACCCTAATTCCAACCCTAACCCTAAGGCTATGTGCCCACGTTGCGGATTCGTGTGATATTTTTCAGCATCATTTTTGAAAAATCCGCGGGTAAAAGGCACTGCGTTTTACCTGCGGATTTTCCGCGGATTTCCAGTGTTTTTTTGTGCGGATTTCACCTGCGGATTCCTATTGAGGAACAGGTGTAAAACGCTGCGGAATCCGCACAAAGAATTGACATGCTGCGGAAAATACAACGCAGCGTTTCCGCGCGGTATTTTCCGCACCATGGGCACAGCGGATTTGGTTTTCCATAGGTCTACGTCGTAGTGTAAACCTGATGGAACACTGCTGCGAATCCGTAGCGGCCAATCCGCTGCGGATCCGCAGCCAAATCCGCACCGTGTGCACATAGCCTAATTCTAAAGGTATGTGCACACGCTGCGGAAAACGCTGCGGATCCGCAGCAGTTTCCCATGAGTTTACAGTTCAATGTAAACCTATGGGAAACAAAAATCGCTGTACACATGCTGCACGGAAACGCAGCGGTTTACATTACGCAGCATGTCACTTCTTTGTGCGGATTCCGCAGCGGTTTTACAACTGCTCCAATAGAAAATCGCAGTTGTAAAACCGCAGTGAAATGCGCAGAAAGAACGCGGTAAATCCGCCATAAATCCGCAGCGGTTTAGCACTGCGGATTTATCAAATCCGCAGCGGAAAAATCCGCAGAGGACCAGAATACGTGTGCACATACCGAAACCCTAACCCTAGCCCTAACCCTAACCCTAGCCCTAACCCTAGCCCTAACCCTAGCCCTAACCCTAGCCCTAACCCTAGCCCTAACCCTAGCCCTAACCCTAGCCCTAACCCTAGCCCTAACCCTAGCCCTAACCCTAGCCCTAACCCTAGCCCTAACCCTAGCCCTAACCCTACCCCTAACCCTAACCCTAACCCTATTCTAACATTAGTGGGAAAAAAAAATTCTTTATTTTTTTTATTGTCCCCACCTATGGGGGTGACAAAGGGGGGGGGTCATTTATTATTTTTTTTATTTTGATCACTGTGCCATTTTGGAAGATGGCGGCTCCCAGGGAGAAGACGGACAGACCCCGGCAGGATCGGTAAGTATGATGGGGTGGGGGGGAGCACGGGGGGGGGGAATCGGAGCATGGGGGGGTGGATCGGAGCGCGGGAGGGGTGGAACGGAGCACGGGGGGGGGGGTGGAACGGAGCACGGGGGGGTGGAACGGAGCACGGGGGGGTGGAACGGAGCACCTGGGGGGGTGGATCGGAGTGCAGGGGGGGGGGGGGGTGATTGGAGCACGGGGAGGGTGATTGGAGCACGGGGGGAGCGGAGCACAGGACGGAGGGGAGCCGGAGCAGTTTACCGGACAGATCGGAGGGCTGGGGGGGCGATCGGTGGGGTGGGGGCACATTAGTGTTTCCAGCCATGGCCGATGATATTGCAGCATCAGCAATGGCTGGATTGTAATATTTCACCAGTTATAATAGGTGAAATATTACAAATCGCTCTGATTGGCAGTTTCATTTTCAACAGCCAATCAGAGCGATCGTAGCCACGGGGGAAGGGGGGGTGAAGCCACCCCCCCTGGGCTGTACTACCACTCCCCCTGTCCCTGCAGATCGGGTGAAATGGGAGTTAACCCTTTCACCCGATCTGCAGGGACGCGATCTTTCCATGACGCCACATAGGCGTCATGGGTCGGATTGGCAGCGACTTTCATGACGCCTACATGGCGTCATGGGTCGGGAAGGGGTTAAGAAGCCCTCCCACTCTTCACTCTTTAGCTGTATTAATTGCACCTGTTTGTACTTTCCGATATAAAAGACACCTGACAACACAATCAATCTCTCCACCATGGCCAAGACCAAAGAGATGTCTAAAGACACCAAGGACAAAATTGTAGACCTGTACAATGCTGGAATGGGCTACAGGACAATAGGCAAGCAGCTTGGTGACAAGGCAACAACTGTTGGCACAATTATTAGAAAATGGAAGAAGGACAAAATGACTGTCAATCTTCCTCGGTCTTGAGCTCCATGCAAGAGCTCACCTAGTTGGGTAAGGATGATTCTGAGAAAGGTTTCAAGTTTGTTTAAAGTTTGCTCAACAACATTTAGACAAGCCTGTGTATTACTGGGAGAATATGGTCTGGTTCGATGAGACCAAAATTGAACTCTTTGGATGACGTAATAGAAATCATGTTTGGAGGCCAAAAGGCACTACATATCACCCCAAAAGCACCATACCAACAGTGAAGTTTGCAGGTGGGGACATTATGGTGTGGGGCTGTTTTTCAGCATATCGTATTGACAAACATGATATAATTGTAGGAAGGACGAATGGACAAATTTAACTAGACATTCTTGATGGAAGTGCCATCTACCAGAAGATGAAGATTAAACAAGGGTGAACATGTCAGCAAAACAATGATCCCAAACACACAGCCAAGGAACTCTTAATTGGTTTGAGACAAAGAAAATAAAGCTGCTAGAATGGCCCAGGAATCACCAGACCTGAATCCAATAGAACATTTATGGACGGAACTGACACGGAACCTTCAGGATTTAAAGAATATTTGTGTGGAAGAACGAGACAAAATCACACCTGAGCAATGCATGCGACTAGTTTCTCCACATAGGAGGCATTTTGAAGCTGTTATCACCAGCAAAGACTTTTGTGCATAGTTTTTATTGAATTTCAGTAAGCACGTTCAGTGGTTTTTCCTTGTGTAATTGCTCATTATTACTACACATAACTTAATTTATGGACATTGTGAGGCAGGGAAGGGAATCATATACAAGGGTCATTATGTGTCCCCCAGGATGTGGACTCATAATAGCTTTCACTGTGGTTTGCTGGAGTCCCAAAGCTTTAAAAATGGCTTTATAACTAGGGATGATCGAATAGCTTTGGATAAGTGCTTAGCTGAATAACTATAGGTCTTCCCGAATAGCTGCATCAGTAACCTGGATACATGGAGTCCTCCTGATAATCAGCTGTTCAGCGCTGCAGCTGCATGTGTCGCGGCTGTTACACAGTCACACCACATGCATGGCTAGCCCAACAAACAGGCTCTCCATGCACGTGGTGTGACTGTGAAACAGCCATGACAAATGCAGCTGTGGCGCCAAACAGCTGATTATCGGGAGCGCCCCAGATTACTGATGCAGCTATTCGGGAAGCGATATAGCTTTTCGGATAAGCACTTATCTGAAGCTACTCAGTCATCCCTATTTATAACCTACTAGATGGTAGCCTGATTCTAACGCATTGGGTATTCTAGAATATGTATGTAGTTTATTTATGAAGATTTTAGAATAATACATTGAATACACAGGATTTGGCCGGCCGCGACCAATTAGCAAAGCGTGGTTCAGCTCCCGTGCCAATTCGCGGCCGGACTGCGCTTGTTGCTGATTGTTCGCGGCCGGCCACGTAGTAAATAGCACAGCCATGTAGTATATAACAGCCCACGTAGTAAATAGCACAGCCACATAGTATATAGCAGAGCCACGTAGTATATAGCACAGCCCACGGAGTATATAGCACAGCCCACGGAGTATATAGCACAGCCCACGGAGTATATGGCAAAGCCACGTAGTATATAACACATCCCACGGAGTATAGAGCACAGCCCACGGAGTGTATAACAGCCCACATAGCATATAACACAGCTCACGTAGTATATAACAGCCCACGCACGTAGTGTATAGCACAGGCCACGTAGTGTATAGCACAGGCCACGTAGTGTATAGCACAGGCCACGTAGTGTATAGCACAGGCCACGTAGTGTATAGCACAGGCCACGTAGTGTATAGCACAGGCCACGTAGTGTATAGCACAGGCCACGTAGTGTATAGCACAGGCCACGTAGTGTATAGCACAGGCCACGTAGTGTATAGCACAGGCCACGTAGTGTATAGCACAGGCCACGTAGTGTATAGCACAGGCCACGTAGTGTATTGCACAGCCCAAGTAGTACATTGCACAGCCCAAGTAGTACATTGCACAGCCCACAGAGTACATTGCACAGCCCGCGCAGTATATTGCACAGTCCACGTAGTATATTGCACAGCCCACGTAGTATATAGGAATGTGGGCATCATATCCCTGTTAAAAAAAGAATTAAAATAAAAAATAGTTATATACTCACCCTCCGTTGGCCCCTGGATCCAGGAAGCGTTTACCGACGCTCCTCTCGCGCTCCGGTCTCCAGAGTGAATTGCGGTCTCGCGAGATGATGACGTAGCGGTCTCGCAAGACCGCTACGTCATTATTTCGCGATGTAGCAATGCATGGAGTGGTCACCGGGGCGTCGCAAGGAGCAGGAAAGGCCTGTTCCTGATTCGGGGGCCGACGGACGGTGAGTATATAACGATTTTTTATTTTTTTTAAATTATTTTTAACATTAGATCTTTTTACTATTGATGCTGCATAGGCAGCATCAATAGTAAAAAGTTGGTCACACATGGTTAATAGCAGCGTTAATGGAGTGCGTTACACCGCGGCATAACGCTGACTGGAGGGGAGTATGGAGCGGCCATGTTGCTGCCGGATTGTGCTCGTCGCTGATTGGTCGTGGCAGTGGTCGTGGGCGTTTTGCCGTGACCAATCAGCGACTTGTATTTCCATGACAGACAGAGGCTGTGACCAATGAATATCCGTGACAGACAGACAGACGGAAGTGACCCTTAGACAATTATATAGTAGATTCCAGACTGATAGATATCAATTACTTTGTTTCTCATTTGTTCCAGTATTTCTCTCCCTCCTCTCCAGGTTTTGGGAGTGGCCCATGCTCATAAATCCCATTTAAACTTTCAGTTAAGGTTTGGGTGTGTCAGTTTTTGGTTTGAAAGCAACAGAACAGGAGGCTCGGCAGGACAGGTCTGTCAGACTAATTGCAGGCCAAAGAAGGCAAAGCCATTGACGCACCTACAAGTGACACATTGCTGCCGTCACCCTAGGCACCAGACTGTTATTCACTATCTGGCTGTGAACCAGAGGATAAAGTTTGTTGTTTTTGTAAATAGCCAAAATAAAGATGTTTATTACGCTGAACTAACCTGGGTCACTGCCTCATTACCGCACTGTCGTGAAAGCCGCTGCCTTACAACATCTATGGTTTGATTCCTTTGCCTGTGTTCATTGGATGTGTTGTTACTGACATCTGGTGAGAATTTCATGTCAATATCACCTTTAGAAATATATTTATTTAGAAAATTGGTACCTTGTTCAATACTTATTTCACCCACTGTTTAGTTCAAATTATGGCTCTTTTCATGAATGGCTTTTGGTTTTTTCACAGTCCTGTTTAATTTGCAACTTTGATGCCAGTTGTTGCATATTATTGGCACCCTCTCGCATAGTTCCTTTTTTCATAATTTAGCAGTGCTTCTCACTAAGTTAAAATATCATCAAAAAGTAAATTTATTTCAGTTCTTCAATTCAAAAGTCTGTCTGTTTCAGTAGGCTCCACAATCATGGGGAAGACTGCTGACTTCACAGATGACCAGAAGGCAGTCAGAGACACACTCCACAAGGAGAGTAAGCCAAAAATAGGTCATTGCTAAAGAAGCTGGCTGTTCACAGAGTGCTGTATCCAAGCATATTAATGGAAAATTGAGTGGAAGTAAAAAGTGTGGTAGAAAAAGGTGCACAAGCAACCGGGATAACCAGAGCCTTGAAAGGATTGTTAAGAAAAGGCCATTCAGAAATTTGAGGGTGATTGACAAGGAGTGGACTGCTGCTGGAGTCATTGCTTCAAGAGCCACCACACACAGACCTATACAGGACATGGACTAAAAGTGTCAGATTCCATGTGTCAAGCCACTCATGACCAATAGACAGCGTCAGAAACGTCTTACCTGGGACAAGGAGAAAAAGAACTGGACTGTTGCTTAGTGGTCCAAGGTGTTGTTTTCAGATGAAAGTAAATTTTGCATTTCATTTGGTAATCAAGGTCCCAGAGTCTGGAGGAAGAGTGGAAACGCACACAATCCAAGGTGCTTGAGGTCTAGAGTGAAGTTTCTTCAATCGGTGACGGTTTGGGGAGCCATATCATCTGCTGGTGTAGGTCCACTGTCTTTTATCAAGACCAAAGACAGAGCAGCCGTCTACCAGGAAATTTTAGAGCACTTCGTGCTCTGCTGACAAGCATTTTGAAGGTGGAAATTTCATTCTCCAGTAGGACTTGGCACCTGTCCACACTGCCAAAAGTACCAACACCTGGTTTAAAAACAATAGTATCACTGTGCTTGATTTGCCAGCAAACTCGCCTGAACTTAACTTCATAGAGAATCTATGGGGTATTGTCAAGAGGGAGATGAGACACCAGACCCCACAATGCAAACGAGCTGAAGGATGCCATCAAAGCAACTTGGGCTTCCACAACACCTCAGCAGTAACACAGGCTGATCACCTCCATGCCATACCGCATTGATGCAGTTGTTAACAGAAAAAAAGTCCACTGATGCATGTCACAAAATATCAAAAAGCTATGTGCCAATTTAATAGACCCGTTAAATTACTCTGGACACTCCAAAAGATCATAAATCCTACACAGAAAAAGGAGTACAAGTCCAAACAAAAAATTAATAAAATAAATATTTTATTAGTAAATAGATAGTAATAGCCTATATAAGAACAAACAGAAACAACGCACAGACAGAAAACTCATGTGTGGGATAGCACCGCCACTGTGGTAACAGAAAGGGCTGTCCAGCAGACCCTGGAGGTGCAGTCCATACATCCTGTAATAATAACACAAATCCAATAAATTTTATAATACAGGATTAAGTATGAGTAAAATCAGCAATAGAGGCAGCAAGCATGAGATGTTCCATCAACCTTTATTCTAACATGCCAAACATAGTACACAGTATAAGGGAATACCCCTCTAAGGACCGCTGGACTCGCCCATGAACGTATCTGTCAGTACGCGCTAACTAGAAGCCCCAACACGCGTTTCGCGTGGGCTTCTTCGGGGGGCTGCTACTGGCATGACCAGTAGAAGTGCCACTTCAGCACAAAATGGCTGTCGTCCTTTCTACTCCTGCTCCCGTCTTTCCGATGCCGATGTTTTAAAGTATTGGAATAAAGAAGTTTTTTTTAACAGGTGAGTGCCATCCGTTCCTTTCAATTTTTGTATCTGCTGCTGATTTTACTCATATTTACTCCTGTATTATAAAATTTATTGGATTTGTGTTATTATGACAGGATGTATGGACTGCACCTCCAGGGTCTGCTGGACAGCCCTTTCTATTACCACAGTGGCGGTGCTATCCCACACATGAGTTTTTTTTTGTCTGTCTTGTTTTTATTCATTCTTATATAGGCTATTACTATCTATTTACTAATAAAATATTTGTTTTATTAAATTTTTGTTTGGACTTCTACTCCTTTTTCTGTGTAGGATTATTGATGCAGTAATTGATGCAAAAGGAGCCCTGACTAATTATTGAGTACATTTTACTGAACATACATTTCAATAGGCCAACATTTGGGATTTTAAAAGAATTTTTAAAGCTGGTGCTATAAAGTATTCTAATTTACTGAGATATTGACTTTTGGGTTTTCATTGGCTGTAAGCCATAATCATCAAAATTAACAGAAATAAACACTTGAAATCGATCACTTGGTTTGTAATGACTCTATAAAATGAGTTCCACTTTTTGTATTGAAGAACTGAAATTAACATTTTGATGATATTCTAATTTAGTGAGAAGCACTTGTAATCAGTCATGGCCAAAAGTATTAACACCCCTGCAATTCTGTCAGATAATACTCATTTTCTTCCTGAAAATGATGGCAAACACAAATTATTTGGTACTATTATCTTCATTTAATTTGTCTTAAATGAAAAAACACAAAAAGTATTGTTCTAAAGCCAAATTAGATATAATTCCACACCAAACATAAAAAGGGGGTGGACAAAAGTATTGGCACTGTTCGAAAAATCATGTGATGCTTCTCTAATGTGTGTAATTAACAGCACCTGTAACTTACATGTGGCACCTAACAGGTGTTGGAAATAACTAAATCACACTTGCAGCCAGTTGACATGGATTAAAGTTGACTCAACCTCTGTCCTGTGTCCTTGTGTGTACCACATTGAGCATGGAGAAAAGAAAGAAGACCAAAGAACTGTCTGAGGACTTGAGAAACCAAATTGTGAGGAAGCATGAGCAATCTCAAGGCTACAAGTTCATCTCCAAAGACCTGAATGTTTCTGTGTCTACCGTGCGCAGTGTCATCAAGAAGTTTAAAGCCCATGGCACTGTGGCTAACCCCCCTAGATGTGGACGGAAAAGAAAAATTGACAAGAGATTTCAACGCAAGATTGTGCGGATGTTGGATAAAGAACCACGACTGACATCCAAACAAGTTCAAGCTGCCCTGCAGTCCGAGGGTACAACAGTGTCAACCCGTACTATCCGTCGGCGTCTGAATGAAAAGGGACTATATGGTAGGAGACCCAGGAAGACCCCACTTCTTACTCCGAGACAAAAAAGCCAGGCTTGGCAGGCTGGAGTTTGCCAAAACTTACCTGAAAAGGCCTAAAACGTTTTGGAAGAATGTTCTCTGGTCAGATGAGACAAAAGTAGAGCTTTTTGGGCAAAGGCATCAACATAGAGTTTACAGGAGAAAAAAAGAGGCATTCAAAGAAAAGAACACGGTCCCTACAGTCAAACATGGCAGAGATTCCCTGATGTTTTGGGGTTGCTTTGCTGCCTCTGGCACTGGACTGCTTGACTGTGTGCATGGCATTATGAAGTCTGAAGACTACCAACAAATTTTGCAGCATAATGTAGGGCCCAGTGTGAGAAAACTGGGTCTCCCTCAGAGGTCATGGGTCTTCCAGCAGGACGATGACCCAAAACACACTTTAAAAAGCACTAGAAAATGGTTTGAGAGAAAGCACTGGAGACTTCTAAGGTGGCCAGTAATGAGTCCAGACCTGAATCCCATAGAACATCTGTGGAGCGATCTAAAAATGGCAGTTTGGAGAACGCACCCTTCAAATATCAGGGACCTGGAGCAGTTTGCCAAAGAAGAATGGTCTAAAATTCCAGCAGAGCATTGTAAGAAACTCATTGATGGTTACCGGAAGCGGTTGGTCGCAGTTATTTTGGCTAAAGGTTGTGCAACCAAGTATTAGGCTGAGGGTGCCAATACTTTTGTCTGGCCCATTTTTGGAGTTTTGTGTGACATGATCAATGTTTTGCTTTTTGCTTCATTCTCTTTTGTGTTTTTTCATTTAAGACAAATTAAATGAAGATAATAATACCAAGGAATTTGTGATTGCAATCATTTTCAGGAAGAAACTGAGTATTATCTGACGGAATTGCAGGGGTGTCAATACTTTTGGCCATGACTGTATCTAGGACAGGGGTGTCAAACTGCATTCCTTGAGGGCCTCAGACCATGCGTGTTTTCAAGATTTCTCTGCAGGTGATTAAATTATCACCTGTGCAATGCAAGGAAATCCTGAAAACATGACCTGTTTGCAGCCCTCGAGGAATGCAGTTTGACAACCCTGATCTAGGAGCCAATATTCTAACTATTTTTATTGCTTGTGTCCCCACAGCACTTGGTGCCCCGGTAGGCCTAACTTGGAGCACCCTAGGCCTACCAAAGTAAGCACGCTTTAATCACTCAATGGCCCATTGATTGCTTGCTTTGCAAACACAATCTGTAGAGTTGGCAGTTAATGTGTTGTGAGTGATGACTGGTAGCCAGGTAGCGGGCAGCTACAGGAGAAAATAAATGAATGTTCTCCTTGTACCCGGGTCTACAGTAAGCGTGACAGACATGATTTAAATATTATTTACCTGCAGATTACCGCCGTAGTTAAATAGCATTTTTGTAGTTGACAGGTTTTCTTTAACCCCTTCATGACCTTGGGATTTTCCGTTTTTTTCGCTACCCTCCTTCCCAGAGCCATAACTTTTTTATTTTTCCGTCAATATGGCCATGTGAGGGCTTATTTTTTGCGGGAAGTTGTACTTTTGAACAACATCATTGGCTTTACCATGACGTGTGCTAGAAAATGGGAAAAAAATTCCGAGTGCGGTGAAATTGCAAAAAAAAGTGCAATCCCATGCGTGTTTTTTGTTTGGCTTTTTTGCTAGGTTCACTAAATGCTAAAACTGACCTGCCATTATGATTCTCCAGGTCATTACCAGTTCATAGACACCAAACATGTCTAGGTTATTTTTTATCTAAATGGTGAAAAAAAAATTCCAAACTTTGCTAAAATTTTTTTTTATTTTTTGGGATCTGAGGTTGGGAGGGCTTATTTTTTGCGTTCCAAGCTGACCTTTTTATTGATACCACTTTTGTGCAGATACGTTCTTTTGATCGCCCGTTATTGCATTTTAATGCAATGTCTTGGCAACCAAAAAAACGTAATTATGGCGTTTCAAATTTGTTTTCTTGCTACGCCATTTAGCGATCAGGTTAATTATTTTTTTTTTATTGATAGATGGGCGATTCTGAACGCGGCAATACTAAATTTGTGTAGGTTTTGATTTTTTTTTTTTTTTATTGTTTTGTTTTGCCATGCTTCAATAGCCTCCATGGGAGGCTAGAAGCTGGCACAACTCGATCGGCTCAGCTACATGAGAGCGATCATTAGATCGCTCCTTTGTAGCTGAATTCCTGCATTGCTATGAGCTCCGACCACAGGGTGGCGCTCATAGCAATTCGGCATCAGCAACCATAGAGGTCTCAAGGACCTCTATGGTTACTATGTAGACTCATCGCTGACCCCCGATCATGTGATGGGGGTTGGCGATATGCTCCTTTCCGGCCCGATGGCCGGAAGCGCCGGTTAAATGTCGCTGTCAGCATTTGACAGCGGCATTTAACTAGTTAATAGCGGCGGGTGGATCGCGATAACACCCGTCACTATTGCGGGCACATGTCAGCTGTTCAAAACAGCTGACATGTCTTGGCTTTGATGCGGGGTCACCACCGGAGCCCACATCAAAGTGGGGGTTCTGACCTCGGACGTACTATACCGTCCAAGGTCAGAAAGGGGTTAATTTTGCGGATTTTTCGTGTTTTTACCGCTATTTAATTGCATTGGGAAAGCTCCGGAAAAAAATGCAAAAAAACGCTGTAAAAACGTGAAAAAAATGCATGCGGATTTCCTGCAGAAAAAGTCCGGTTTTGTTCAGGAGAATTCTGCAGAAAATCCTGACGTGTGCACATAGCCTTAAGATCCTCTTTACCCAAATAAATCAAAGTAAGATGCAAAGTTATGTAAGATAGACATCTTGCATGAGAAGAGCTGGACGACGTTTGAGTCAATGCCAAATGATAAATCTCTAGCGCGACATGGTTTGCAAGTGGAAGTTTTTAAGACTCTACTTCCACAGTTGCTGGAGGTTTACAGTGAGTCCTTTCACTTGTGTATCCTTCAGCTATACATGACTTAAGCTGTCACTATTGTTATCCCTAAAATGAAACACAACTCGGTTTTCAAATTTTTATTGCACACCGAGATCCAAGCGACGCCCTTGGTCTCCTATAAAAAATAAATTAACCATATACTCCCTGTCCGACGCAGTCCAATTAATAATGAGTGTCACATGACGATTTGCCCTGTAGAGGTGATACCACTGCTCTATAGGGCCTCCCAGTGATGAACTGACAAGACAGTGGCTCCTGCAGTGCATCACTGAGGTTACCTGAGTTCAGGCTCTCACTTTACAGCAATGCTGCATGAGAATTAGGGTTACGGGACCTCGTTCCCGGCGGCGGTGGGATACACAGTGGAGGATTACCTCCGCCTGTCATTTCATCCCTGGAGCCCCTGTAGAGCACTGACATCACCCGATGTCCGTGTTCTACAAGGGAGATCGTCGTGGGACCCTCGTTATTAATTGGACAATGGCGGAAAGGTAAGTATAGGTTGGTTTATTATTTTATTTTTATTAAAGGAGACGAGGCCTTCGGGGAATTAGGTGATTGGTAAGTATGTAATCTATGTTATATGTTCTCTGTTCTCTATTTTTTTTTTTTTTTTTTTACATTCAACACATTACCCGTATGATGGGACTATCACTGTCCCATCATGTCCCATCATTGGCTAATGTGTCACTCACTGACAGTGTAGCAGGCATAGCCTGATGGGACTTGTAGTCCCATCGGACGATGCCTGCATACGCATACACACACACACACCCACCACGCAGACCCCCACGCACAGCCCGCAGACCTCCCGCCCGCAGCGCCGACCACAGCCCAGTCACTCTTGATGAGTGACCGTTGTCTGTGGAGGCTTGGTCACGCCTGCTGATGATGTCATGTCAATTTCCAGAGTCCGGAAATTAAAGTGACGTCGGCTGATATTAGCAGCGGCTGCAGCCTGGGGGTCACGTGACCCGGACTCAGCTGCCGTCATAGCGTCGCTCACAGGCAGTATCGGCAACAGAAGGTATTTACAAAATTCATTAAGGGCTCTGGGGGGATAAATTGGGGGGTTAATTGAAAGTAGTGGACAGCCCCTTTAAGTTAGTGGGAGTAACATGAAAAATGTTGGAAAAGTTCACAGTGTATGAATACCTCAAGGCACCTTGTGTGTGTAATATATATATTGCATACAAACCTAACTGAATAGACTGGCATTTGTGATATAGCATATATATTATGCTATTGAACCCGGGTTTCGAGGATTTTTATTGGTACATTTATACAGTGCCCATTCTATATCAAAGCTGTGCAGTCTCATGATGCTAGTACATGGCCGTGTGTAAGGGTTAAAGGTTTGTGTAGCAGAAGTATAATCCTATGATGTACACCTCTGGAAGGCAGCCGGCACGCTAAGGCTTAACTCTGGGTTCATTAATTGACACAACTCTCAAGTTTGCTGCATCACCTTTGGCGCAGTCATCTCTTTATATTCAGTTCACATTAATTGAAGTAATTTTGCCACTGAAGCGTGTTTCAGACCTCTGCATTTAAATTGAAATTTTAATTCCCTTATTGTCTGCGAGAGACGGCTGAAGATGGCTTGTTGCAGGTTTCATTATCACTCGGAACACTCCAGCTGCTGCTTCTAATGTACAATGACTGATTAATGCCAGGAAGAATTATTAAAAGAAGAATGGCAGCTTTTTCCCAGTTGGATGGGGTAAACATGAAGTAGTATTTTGACAGCTTTATGGAGCTGGTTTTACCCTCCGTCTGCTGCAGTTCAGTGAAATTATAGCAGACGTTCAGTTTTATGTGCAAACTATTACGAGAGGCAGAAGCAAACAAAGCTAGTGTTTTGTGATTCCAGCTTTTGTCAGCTTCTAGCATGCTGGTAAGGATCCACAGAGGATTTTAAACCGAATATAAGTGATTTTAATAGAATTTTCTCATCTTATAAATTGATAGCATATTGCTAGTGTCATGCCAAAAATCTATAAATGGTGTGGCACTAGGTTTGGAAACCCTTCCCCGTGTTCGTGAAAAAATAAAGCACCGTGCCTCCTTCATTGTTTTTCCTTTTCACTGTGGCATTACGGTCATCTGCTGTGCCGGGTAGTGCTGAGTACGCAGCTGGAGCTTCCTGTACACCACTGTGACGGCAGCCTCTTATAGCTTGTAGATGCTGCGCCTGGTACTGCAGGGCTGTGCTGCGCAATCCGATTCACGGGGACCAGGCTCCCCCACTGCAACAATGTACAGGTGTTTTATCGGAGTGCTGCGGTCCCACGATGAGGAACTGCTGCAGGTTTGACACTGCGCATTAATGCAGCATCAAACCTATAGTGGCCAGCTGTGACAGCATAGTGGATGTAATCATACTGACCCGAAGAATAAAGCTTCCTTATCAATTTTACCACACGCTGAACGGCATTTAAAAAAAAGAACAATCCTCCATTGTTGATTTTTGTCATGAGCCTGAAAACGGTGCCAATAAAAACATCAAATTGTTTTGCAAAAAACAAACCCTCACATGACTTTGTCAGCAGAAATATGGGAAAATTTTACCTTTCCAAATATGGTGATGCAAAAAAGTAGTTTATGAAAACAAAAAATATATCTTTTAGTGTGTGACAGAAGCCAAACCTGAGAAGCAGATATAAATCTGGGATCGCTGCAAACGCACCAACCCCGTAAAGTTGTCTAATCACTTATGCCACACCAGGAACATAGTAAAAAATAAATAAAAAACAATTTTTCATTCTGCCTCCCAAAGATTGCAGTGAGGCTCAGCTCACATTTATCCTGCGCTCTACGTTGAGCGCCCACACTGGGGTGTCTGTGTAAATCTCTGAAATACGTGATTCAGACGGAATCCCCGGCAGAAGATTCCCTATAATGATGCAGATGGAGGAACTGTGGCCACAGTTTTCTGCACCTCTGAAAAAAAGGACACCGCTTAACAGAGGCCAGATGGAGTCCAGAGTAACTCTGCTGCCTCATTATAATGAATGGATCTCTCGGGGGTTTCATCTGAATCATGTCACTTGGAGATTTAAATGGAAACCCCGATGTAAGTGCTCAGCGTATAGCGCCGGATAAATGTGATCCAAAATGTTCCCAATAAAAGTGTCAACTCAATCCACAGAAAAAGCAAGTCTCCACTCAGGTTAGTCATCTGTTAACGAACATATCGGGGTTTTCCATGTTACTGGTTCTGGAAAAATGAAATTGCCCTCGCCCCCCAAAAGAAATCCAGCAAATTCTGTTCTCCCAAATCCAAATGCCCCCTCCCTTCTGAGCCCCAGTGTGTCTGAACCACGTTTAGCACCCACATGTTTGGCATTTCTGTAGTGATGAGAGCCTGCCTAATTTACAGGTGCGTGCCTCCAGAAGCATGAGCTGAGCATAATATACTGGTTACTACAAAGGCAGTGTGCCATTTTCAATCAGCAACATCCACTGCTGCCTGTTTCTTGAAAATACCCATGGAGTCAAAATTGTCACTACATCTGTAGATAAATTCCTGTTAAATATTAATTATTGAATTATTATTATACTCAATTCTGTACTGAGCACATTGCCTTTCGCTGACAGTACATTAGCTATTTCTGTATAACTAGTAACTATTAACTACGTATTTTGATTACTTTAATTTTATTAAATAACTGGATTCCGATAAATTATGTGCATTTTAGTAACTTTTCTTTTTCATGTCCCTATGATGCTGCAGTATGCTGATCCATGAATATAATATATGGTAATACATTAATTGTCCCCTCCCATGTTTTTCCTTCCTGTTGAGTCTGTATTCTATTATCATGTTTTTGTTTAAATTGTTTCAATAAATATTTAAACTGTATTTATAGTCGTGTTTTATATTTATTGGTTCTATATTCTGAATGGTTACACGACAACAATTAACTGTGTTTATGCTAATCTATTTCCTGTAATTTTACACAGGTCCTTCCTTGTTCCATTTCCTAATGGATTGCCATGTACAGTTGTTTAATACCGCCTATCAGTTACGTTAACAGTTATAATAGAATGATTAGGATAGGCATTTCAAGTCTTACACAAAGTGTTAAATACCCAATTAACGACTCTCTTGTGTTGTTTTTTTTGTTGCTAATTACCGTAGGTCCTCTGTTAAAAAAAAAACAAACAAAACACAACATATAATTTGGAGAAACCAGTATAATAAAGTGGCATTTATTCTTGCACAATGGCAAAATAGCTTATATAATTTCACCTCTGAAAACAATAAAATAAGTTATATGTGGCCCAAAATGACACCACTCGACATTTCATAAAAATCCAAGCTTTCACACTGAGCTCCATTGATAGAAAACTAAATGTGCTATAAGTCTTTGAATGCTTTGACACAAATGCAATTTTCAAAAGGAAAGTATTTTAGTTGGATAAAACAAGAGTACCGGTACTATAAAATAACTAGTTGCAACAATCTGCAGAGTAAAGTTACAGTATCAGGTCTTTTATATTATATAGTCAATGCCACATAAGCATACCCTAAAAACAATGATGGGGTTGGTGTGTTCTCCCCCCCTCTAAAAAAAAGTTCTACAAATACCTTATATTAGATATTTCCCCAAAATTAGTGCATTTTAAAACTACAACTCCTCAGACAAAAACTCTCATAGATTTTGAAACGAAAAAAAATAAAAAAAATGACTGCTTCATTTAACCTTTTAACGGCCAGGGGTATTGCAGTTTTTGAATTTCTGTTTTTTTCAGCCACGTAGTATATTGCCCGGCCACGTAGTATATTGCCCAGCCACGTAATATATTGCCCAGCGACATAGTATATTGCCCAGTGACATAGTATATTGCCCAGCCACGTAGTATATTGCCCAGCCACGTAGTATATTGCCCAGCCACGTAGTATATTGCCCAGCCACGTAGTATATTGCCCAGCCACGTAGTATATTGCCTAGTGACGTAGTATATTGCCCAGTCATGTAGTATATTGCACAGTCAAGTAGTATATTGCCCAGCCACGTAGTATATTGCCCAGCGACATAGTATATTGCCCAGCGACGTAGTATGTTGCCCAGCGATGTAGTATATTGCCCAGCGACGTAGTATATTGCCCAGCGACGTAGTATATTGCCCAGTGACGTAGTATATTGCCCAGTCATGTAGTATATTGCACAGTCATGTAGTATATTGCCCAGCCACGTAGTATATTGCCCAGCCACATAGTATATTGCCCAGTGACGTAGTATATTGCCCAGTCACATAGTATATTGCCCAGTCACATAGTATATTGCCCAGTGATGTAGTATATTGCCCAGTGACGTAGTATATTGCCCAGTGACGTAGTATATTGCCCAGCCACGTAGTGTATTGCACAGTCACGTATTGCCCAGCCACATAGTATATAGCAGAGCCACGTAGTATATTGCCCAGTCATGTAGTATATTGGCCAGCACATAGCCACGTAGTATAGAGACTTAAAAAAAAACAAAAACATATACTCACCTATAGCCCGTTGAAGTCCTGCTATACTTACCCTCCGCCGCCTTTCCCGCTCCTCGCCACGCTCCTGGGATCGCTCCATTGCAAGCGGCAGCTTCCGGTCCCAGGGCTGGTGTGAGCAGGACCTATGATAACGTCGCGGTCACATGACCGTGACGTCACGGCAGGTCCTTGTCGCACACCAACCCTGGGACCGGAAGCTGCCGTTTGCAATGGGGCGGTCCCGGCAGCGCGGCGAGGAGCGAGAAAGGCGGCGGACGGTGAGTATAGCAGGTTTTTTTTTTTTATTATTTTTAACATGACCTATTTTTACTATTGATGCTGCATAGGCAGCATCAATAGTAAATAGTTGGGGACACACAGGGTTATTAGCAGCGGTAACGGAGTGCGTTACACCGCGAGCCGTTACCGCTGCCATTAACCCTGTGTGAGCGGAGGGGATTACGGAGCGGGCGCTGGGCAGTGAGTGCAGGGGAGTAGGGGAGGGACTAATCGGACTGTGGCCGTCGCTGATAGCGAACGAATAACCGTGACAGAAGGACAGACAGACGGAAGTCCCCTTTAGACAATTATGTATATAGATTTGATTTTTTCTTTATTGTGTTATTTTGAATGAAGCGAAAGGGGATTGATTTGAACTTTTTTTTTTTTTTTATATATATATTTCTCCTTCGCCTCATTGGGGGACACAGGACCATGGGTTATGCTGCTGTCACTAGGAGGCTGACACTAAGCTGAGACAAAAAAAGGTTAGCTCCTCCCCTGCAGTATACACCCTCATGCTGGCTTCCAGAGACCCAGTTCAAGCTTAGTGTCCGTAGGAGGCACACTGTTTTTTGATCACGATTTTTTCCTTTTTAACTTTCCTATTCCGGACGAAGGGGGCGACGGATTCTTTCAAGGTCCGATCTCCCCCGAAACAGCAACAGGCGAGCACGGGAGTTTCACCTCACCGTATCCTCTCCTGCGACGCGGGAGCCACTGCCTGAGCTGACCTTTTTTGGGCGACGGCCTTTCCCCTAAAAGGGGCGCCGATCTCCCCACGTTATACAGACGAGCACTGGGTTTTACCTCCAGTACCCTCCTCTGCAGCCAGGCTTTTTATTGCCGGACATCTGCCCTGTCCACCAGGTTTTACCCTCGGCTGTACAGAGGCTCTATCCCCGTGGCGTCCGTGCAGACCACACTGCATCACCAATGCTCTTCGTGATTCAGGTGGTGGATGGTTCCTCTCCACCCCCCTGTCTGGGGCTGGTGGATTGAGGCTTCCCAACCCCTGCACCGTCCCTGCCATCCTAAGGCACCTCTTTCCTAGGCCTCAAAGTTCTCCCCTCTGCTCTGCCTGCAATGCTCCATGTGCCCAGGAGCCCTCCACCGCCACCGACTCCGGCGTACCTAGTCCCCCCCCGTGGGTCGCCTTACTTTCACAGTCCGTGGATTTTTTAGCCAACGCCATCAAATCCATTCAAAATCCTCCCGGGGAACGGGGCAATCCGTTACAGGTGTTAAGAGATCCCTCCGTAGCAGGGGAATCGTCGGCCAGCAGGGGCCGCTCTCCCCATAAAGAGGCACGGTCAGCCAGAAAACGGATCCGCACTACCTCTCCTGAGCGCTCACCTCGCCACTCAGAATCTGGCAGCTCCACCTCTCGCTCACCCTCTTTGGGGGCTCGCAGCGTTCACGACTCTGAACATGAGTCCGAGGTATCATTGGACCCGGAGGCTCCGGAGTTCAGAGCTACGGTTGACTCCCTCATTGTAGCAGTCAATCACGCGCTTAAGGTGGATGATGACTCTAATTCCGCTCCGGAACACGCGGTCTCTTTTACCAGATCCAAGCGTTCCCACAAATCTTTTGCCTCTCACCCAGCCTTTCTGGATATAGTCAGACGACACAGGGAGCGTCCAGATAAGCGTTTCTCGGGTAAGAAGGACCTGGTATCGAAGTATCCCTTCTCAGCAGATCTCGTGAAAGACTGGACGGATCCTCCTATAGTAGATCCTCCGGTCTCGCGCCTGGCTTCTAAAACGCTTCTTTCAGTCCCGGACGGCGCTTCAATTAAGAGTCCCACTGAACGCCAGCTGGACTCCCTAGCTCGCTCAGTGTATGAGGCCTCAGGCTCTTCCCTGTCCCCCTCCTTTGCCGCGGCTTGGGTGACCAAGGCAATGGTTTCCTGGGCGAATGCTCTAGCGAAATCCATTCATGAACAGGACCTCCCGTCTGAGATGGCGGACCTGGCTAAGCAGTTAGCCATGGCTAGTGATAATGTGATGTACGCATCCCTGGACGCGGCGAATTGCGCAGCATCGGCGGCTTCTAACGCCATCGCTATCAGAAGGGCTCTTTGGCTCAGAGAGTGGCGCGCAGATTCCTCCTCTAAAAAATCTCTGATCTCTCTCCCTTTTCAAAGCGGGCGCCTTTTCAGCGAAAAGCTCGACCAGCTTATTTCCGACGCCACAGGGGGAAAGAGCAAGTTCCTTCCTCAACAGAGGCCCAAGGCAGCTTTCCAGCGCCAGCCTTACTTTCGCTTTCGGCCTTTTCGTACCAGCCCAGCCTGGTCCAATCCTACCGGTCTTCCCAGATCGGACCGATCCACTCGCACAGACAGAGATGCTCGACCCTCCTTCAGGCCGAATCCTTCCTGGCGCGGAAAACCGAGGCAGCCCAGAACCCAAGGTTCGAGACCCCCCAGATTCCCGTCTCAATGACTCGGGAACGGCGCCAGTCGATACCATCAGAGTAGGCGGACGTCTACTCCTTTTTCAGCAAGCCTGGCTCTCCGTCGTTCACGACGAATGGGTCAGGGATCTGGTATCGTCTGGCTACAAAATAGAGTTCTCCTCTCCTCCCCCAACTCGGTTTTTCCCCTCTCGTCTCCCCAGTTCGGGAGCTCAGTCTCGCGCCCTTCTTTGCGCCATTCACGATCTCCGTCAGAGCGGGGTCATTGTTCCGGTCCCGGAACACGAGAGGTTCAAAGGTTTCTACTCAAACCTCTTCGTCGTGCCAAAGAAGGACGGAAAAGTGCGCCCCATTTTGGATCTGAAACTCCTAAACAAGTGCGTAAGGGTCCAGCACTTCAGGATGGAATCGCTCAGATCGGTCATCTCTTCGATGGAAAGAGGGGAATTCTTGGGCTCGATAGACATCAAGGATGCCTATCTTCACATCCCGATTTTCCCGCCTCATCAAAGGTTCCTCCGCTTTGCCATTCTGGAGGACCACTTCCAGTTCACGGCCTTACCCTTCGGTCTTGCCACGGCGCCCAGGGTATTCACCAAGGTCATGGCGGCTGTCATGGCCATCCTTCATTCTCGAGGAGTCGTCGTGTTACCTTACTTAGACGATCTCCTCATAAAGGGCCCATCCTTTCAAGCCTGCGAGTCAAGCGTCCACATTACCCTGGATTCTCTTTCGCGCCTGGGCTGGTTGATCAACTTGTACAAGTCCTCTCCCGTTCCTGCCCGTCGGATCTCCTTTCTGGGAATGATCCTGGACACTTCGAGGGGGCTGGTCTTGCTTCCTCGGTCCAAGGCCCAAGCGCTTCAACAGGGAGCCCGAACGCTATGCCATCCTCGTCCGCGAACCATTCGCTTCGCCATGAAGATCCTGGGAAAGATGGTTGCAGCAATCGAAGCGGTTCCCTTTGCCCAGCTCCATCTCCGCCCCTTGCAACAGGCTTTGCTGGACAACTGGGACAGGAGTCTCTCATCTCTCGACCGCCCTTGCCCTCTGTCCCCGCGGGTCAGACAATCTCTCGTATGGTGGACCCTGGGCCCATCGCTTCTCCAGGGGAGGTCCTTCCTCCCGAACCGCTGGTTAGTGGTAACCACCGATGCCAGTCTTCTCGGCTGGGGGGCGGTGTTTTTTCACCACTCTGCCCAGGGCCGTTAGACAGTTCGGGAATCCAGACTCCCCATCAACATCCTAGAGATTCGTGCTATCAGACTGGCTCTGAGTCATTTTCACTCCCTGCTCGCGGGTCACCCCATACGAGTCCAATCGGACAACGTCACGGCGGTGGCTTACATCAACCACCAGGGGGGTACCCGGAGCAGGGCGGTGATGCAGGAAGTTTCTCTCATCCTTCGTTGGGCCGAAACCAACCATTCCATCATCTCTGCGGTGCACATTCCGGGAGTCGAGAACTGGGCGGCGGACTTTCTGAGCCGCCAGGGCCTTGCCTCGGGGGAGTGGGAACTCCACCCAGAGGTATTTCATCAGATCTGTCTTTGCTGGGGGACCCCGGACGTGGATCTGATGGCGTCCAGATTGAACGCCAAGGTCCACAACTTCATTGCTCGTTCTCGGGATCCCCAGGCCATAGACGCGCTGATTTCTCCATGGCACCAGTTTCAGCTCCTATACGTGTTTCCTCCCCTTCCCTTACTGCCGAAGGTGATCTGAAAGATCAAGACGGAGGGAGTTCCGGTCATTCTGGTCGCCCCAGACTGGCCTCGTCGCGCTTGGTACGCGGAACTCGTTCAGCTCGTAGCCGACGTTCCCTTGCGGTTACCAGACCACCCAGACCTACTTCGCCAAGGTCCGATCTACCACCAGAGCTCAGGGGCCCTACGTTTAACGGCGTGGCTGTTGAAACCTGGATTCTAACTCGTGCCGGTTTCTCTTAGCAGGTCATTCCCACCATGTTAAGTGCTCGCAAGGCGTCTTCCGCCTCTATTTACCACCGCGTCTGGAAAACTTTCTTCTCATGGTGCAGGCTCCGAGGGCACCCTCCGCTCGCTTTCTCTATCCTGCGCATCCTGAATTTCCTTCAGTCTGGTCTGGACTCCGGCTTGGCCCTGAGTTCCCTCAAAGGTCAGATATCAGCGTTATCCGTGCTGTTCCAGCGTAGGATCGCCGCCAACCTTCAGGTCAAGACCTTCATTCAGGGAGTCTCCCATGTGGTTCCTCCCTACAGGATGCCGTTAGAGACCTGGGATCTCAACTTGGTCCTGGGGTCTCTTCAGGAACCCCCGTTCGAACCCCTTCAAGAGGTCCCGCTCTCTGTCCACTCATGGAAGGTTGCCTTCCTGGTTAGGGTGGCGTCCATCAGAAGGGTTTCAGAGCTCGCCGCCTTATCCTGCCGGGCACCTTTCCTTGCCTTTCATCAGGACAAAGTAGTCCTACGTCCTTCCCCGGCGTTTCTTCCGAAGGTGGTCTCATCTTTCCACCTTAACGAGGACATCATTCTTCCCTCCTTTTGCCCGCAGCCCAAACATAGGGTCGAGATGGCTCTCCATACTCTGGACGTGGTACGGGCTCTCAGGAGGTACATTTCCAGAACGGCTCATTTCAGAAAATCGGACGCCCTTTTCGTGCTCCCGTAGGGTCACAGAAAGGGTTTGGCTGCGTCTAAATCCATGATGGCCAGATGGATTCGATCCGCTATCCAGGAATCCTATCGGGTCAGGGGCAGTCCTATCCCGGCGGGGATTAGAGCTCACTCCACTCGGTCGATGGGTGCTTCCTGGGCCATCCGGCACCAGGCAACAGCGGAGCAGGTTTGCAAGGCCGCAATGTGGTCCAGCCTGCATACTTTCACAAAGCATTACAATGTCCACATTCACTCCTCTGCGGACGCGGCCCTTGGCAGGCGTATCCTGCAGGCGGCCGTTGCGCATTTGTAGTCAGATGGTACACGGAGTTACTTGGTTGTATTGTTTCCCTCCCAGGGACTGCTTTGGGACGTCCCATGGTCCTGTGTCCCCCAATGAGGCGAAGGAGAAATAGGGATTTTTGTGTGTACTCACCGTAAAATCCTTTTCTCCGAGCCACTCATTGGGGGACACAGCACCCACCCTGGTAGCCTTACGGCTCGTTATCTTTTTTGGTCTTTGACTGTTTGTTTGACATGTTATATTCTAATGTTACTTGATATATTGTTGTTATTATCCTACTGCTTTTGCACTGAACTGGGTCTCTGGAAGCCAGCATGAGGGTGTATACTGCAGGGGAGGAGCTAACCTTTTTTTGTCTCAGCTTAGTGTCAGCCTCCTAGTGACAGCAGCATAACCCATGGTCCTGTGTCCCCCAATGAGTGGCTCGGAGAAAAGGATTTTACGGTGAGTACACACAAAAATCCCTATTTTTTAAACATTTTTAAAAACTTTTTTGTTTTTGTTTTTATTGTTTGCATGCTTCAATAGTCTCCATGGGAGACGAGAAGCTGCAGTACTTCTGCTACACACAGGCGATGATCAGATCGCCTGTGAATAACAGTAATGCTCACATGCTATGCATGCTGATCACAGGGTGTCTCACACGAGTAATGCCCCCTTTTCACTTAAAACTGGCTTTGAAGGCAGATTCTATAGGAGATCTGTGTCTGTCCCATAGATCTTAACAGCTCATTTACATTTAAAGGATAATGTGGATTTTCCCTAGAATAAGAAGTTGGAATGTAGATATCAAGCCGGGAATGCATTGTCCCCTCATCAGTATCCTGGTATGCATGGCTCCTCATCCTTATCCTGGTCTGCATGGCTCCTCATCACTATCCTGGTCTGCATGGCTCCTCATCCCTATCCTGGTCTGCATGGCTCCTCATCCCTATCCTGGTCTGCATGGCTCCTCATCACTATCCTGATCTGCATGGTTCCTTATCACTATCCTGGTCTGCATGGCTCCTCATCACCATCCTGATCCTCATGGCTCCTCATCACTATCCTGATCCTCATGGCTCCTTATCACTATCCTGATCTGCATGGCTCCTTATCACTATCCTGATCCTCATGGCTCCTCATTCCTATCCTGGTCTGCATGGCTCCTCATCACTATCCTGATCTGCATGGTTCCTTATCACTATCCTGGTCTGCATGGCTCCTCATCACTATACTGATCCTCATGGCTTCTCATCACTATCTTGATCCTCATGGCTCCTTATCACTATCCTGATCCTCATGGCTCCTTATCACTATCCTGATCTGCATGGCTCCTTATCACTATCCTCGTCTGCATGGCTCCTCATCCCTATCCTTGTATGTATGACTCCTCATCCATATCCTTGTATGCATGACTCCTCATCCCTATCCTCGTCCTCTATGATTGGCCCCCACCCCCATCCTAGTATGCATGGCCCCCATAAAAAAAAATTAAAATAAATCATTATACTTACGTTCCTGCACTCCCTCGCAGCGTCTTATTCTGGTGCCAGCAGCTGCTTTATGTTTGTAAGCATTGCATGACAGAGCACAGCTGCCGGAATACTCAATGCTCCACACGCCGGAACTATGTGCCTTGGGGGCAGTGAGTATTCATTGCTATTAAGTAGCACGCACAATGTCAGCCGCAGCCGCCAGGCGGTCATGTGCCCGCTACTTAAGAGAAATGAATATTCACCTCTCCACTCCCATGAGAGTGGAGAGAGGTTAATATTCATTTTTCTTAAATAGAGGACACGTGATGGCCCGGCAGCTGCAGGAAGCCAGCACAGAGAAATGAATATTCATTGCCCGCACAGTGAATATTAATTTCTCTTTAGCAGCGAGCACAAGAGTTAGCTGTAGCAGCAGCTTCCTGCCTCCTGTGACCCGCTGCTCCGTCGCTGCCGCTCCCCCCTCCATGTTTTGGACCATCACATGAGTATAAGCTGCTGAAAAATATGCTTATACTCGAGTATATACTGTACTTTTTCTTCCCACTGTTGCATCTCACATTATTCTTTTTCTTGATATGCTATTAGCTGTCACATGCTTTGTTAAACTATATATAGTTGCATTTTTTGTGACTTTTTTTTGCATAAGGTATGAATCCTTATTTTTACAGATGGTAGGGAATTGTTTTTGCCACTTATCATGGTGATCTGGTTTGAGGGTTGTGTGGGTATAGCACATTTGGCAGTTTAAATGTTTTACCCATTTGTGGTGTTTTTTTATTTTTTTTATTTTTGAGCCTTGGTAAATTTTTATTTTACATGATATCCACTAATGTGCACCAGGGCTGTGGAATTAGAGTCGTGGAATCAGAGTTGGTATAAAATGGATCGACTACGACTCCCAAAATATATAATAAATTGGGTTCAGTAGTTAAGTGCAGGATGTGTGTAAATGTTTTCATACAAATTAGGGAAATGTCCTATAAATGTCTGTTCTGTTCCTGATCTAAGGATCTTGGCTTTTATTTGAGGACAAATCTGTGCTGCACGTTATGTATATGCTCAGTAGTGAAGCAGTGCTGTGGCATCAGAGTCAGGGAAATTTAGGAGTTGGAGGCTTGAGTTACCAACTCCACACCCCTGGTGTTTACGGACAGTCTCTTTGTTTATTGGTAAGTACCAAACTAGGCCATGTTACTCTACAGCCCATGCTCCTTACCTGCCATCACCGCTACATATTTTGTTCAGCGCACAGCAGCTGATACGTTTGACTACTCCACTCTGAACACTCTGAACAATTCGTGAACATTGGAAACTGTAAATGGTCTTGTAAATGATTAATAGCTGGTGATGTAAAAAATAAAACAAACGAGTTGTATACAGATTGCACACAGATGACGTGAGAGAAAATCATGCCGGGTTTTCTGGATGACGATTTTGTTATGTACGTTCATGTGATCTTGGCCTAAGAGTGAGCTGTGACAGAGGGAAATTGCAGCTCAGCTTATAGTGCTGTGTTACAGTACAATGGCTCCTGGTTGCACAGACTGCCGTGAATCACGGGGCATAAACCGTACACAGGCGATGCAACCACAGCACATGAGATGGGTTGGAAACCGACCGCAGTCTCCTGCTTTGTTAGTGCAAATACGAATGTCAGCCCCCTGTGGCTGAAGCAAAAATTAATTAAAAAACTTATTCCAGTTCATTTTAGACCATTTTAAATAGACGTGCAAATGTAATGACTAATCGTTAATTAAAAAAATGATTCTGATATTTTCTCTTGGATTTTTTTTTACCAATTTTTCTTCTGGCTTTGTAGAACATAATAGAAACTATCACAACAGTGCTCATCTTACCCATATCCCGGAATGACTCCCATCACAGCTCTGGTCTGTGTGGACAGGCGGCAGTGATAATATCATAACTACAGAGCTCTTGCCTGCTGCAGCCAATCACTGGGGGCTGCCAATATGGACATGCTGAGCCCAGTGATTAAGCCACAACGGTCAGCTACATTGCATCCTGTCAACGAAGACTAGAGCAATGGCAAGGTGGCAGCACTGGATTCAGGGAAAGTGAGAATTGGCGGTTTTGAATACAGGGCTTCTCAAAAAAATTATATAAAAGCGTTTTTTACCCCACAATCAATCCATAAAATGTTTTCACTACCTCTGTCTTATGCAAACAATTTCTTTTTGTATATCTCAGAATAAGAGTGAATGAACAATCCTCATCAGTGTTTAGCAGGTATCTCTGTCTGCACGCTTATACTGGGAAGGCTGGCAATCACTGATTAGGGCCACCTACTTGACTTCTAACCCTATAATGAGCATAGATTCTGAATACAGTACAAGTAGTGCAAAATCTTTTTCTAGCTATATATAAATCTGCTCAGCTCCTGCTAATCTCCAACAAAATGCCCAGAAATTGCGCTGCACTTGCATGATGAGAGATTTCCTTTAATGAATTACATGAGGCCATGGAAATGTCTTAATTTTTTGCCTTTAATTAATACCAAGACAATTTTTTTTCATTATAGTGCTAAATAATCAGTTATGTATGAAATTCTATAACCCCCTGGGAGTTGGAAGTTTGCTGAACTCTCTCCTAATTATACGTATGAACAGTAGTTTTAGCACCAGTGACAAGTGTTCTTGTGCCTATATGTGTCTAATTGTAGCCCCCCACCCTTTCTCTGTCTGCATCTGTCACTTCCCATTATCATTACGGATACCCATTACCTCTATCTTCTCCTAGGTTGCCTTCATTTGCATTCTTACATTCTTGACCCCCAACTCATTCGCCCTTTCGCTTAAGTCAGCAGCACACGCTGTATTTCCCTAGAGCATGATCACCCAAGTGTTAGCTCATCCAATAAAGGATTTTCAATTGAATGAATACAGATTAATTAAAAGCCCGCAGTTTGTTATGTCTGATATCATGGTGGTACCGGGTATCGTTTCTCTTATGACCCTTACTCCACCAGATGGATTCTGGAAGGTTAATATGGTTTGATAGTTACGTGGTGAGAACAGATTCACTTATTGCCTGGTTTTAATTTGTTCTCTCTGATTGCTCTGCAGAGTCTTTCTATGTAATTTAATAGCGCATGGGGTGATCACACGTTTGCCATCCATGACTCCTGTCTTAATCAGCATTCACTTTATATCTAGTGCAAATTCAAGTTTCAATATTTTTTTTAATCCGTTGTTTTGCAAATTTCTTATGATTTGTCATTGACAGTATTGTGTGCATACTTTGTTTATTATTAGGTCTCTTTGTCTTAAGCATTTTGGTGGGAATTTATCATGATGGGAATTTTTCAACTTTCAAATGTAAAAGTATCAGTATCTCACAATGTATGATGAATGACGGATCTTTACATATACAGTGGGGAAAATAAGTATTTGATACTTCCAATTTTGCCAGTTTTCCCACCTACAAAGAATGGAGAGGTCTGTCATTTTTATCGTATGTACATGTTGAGTCCTCTTCCGTCCCTGGCTTCCTGGATTGAGGAATCCAAGTAAATGACACGCAGCACAAAGGTTGTGTGTTCATAAACAGGGGTAGCCCCGGAGCACGCCTGCCTCACTGGGCGCTGCCCCTTCTTTATATAGTAAGAAGTTAGGCATTTACAGACATGCGCACAAGCGCTCATATTTCATAATCACTTACAAAGCAAATCTATACTAGTGAAAAGTTACAATATCTGGTATGTGGGTGAAAGGCTACAATATCAAGGAGAAATGCGCGCGTGATTACTTCTATAAAAGGAAATGTCAAGTTTGCTGTGCAGAAGCAGATTTCATCTGGGAGACAAAATGGATCCTTTGGTTCAGTCTGGTCTCCACAATTCCCCCCTTTGACATATTCTTTTATTATTTGTCATAAATTTTTGCATGAAGCTTGTGCATTTTCTTCTTTATGCGGCAGTATACTAAAATATAAAAGAAAATTAGTACGGCAATAATAAACTTTATACTCTTGCATCTATTACACAAAATTTATTTGTGCATACTGAGATACCCTTGAGTACAATCTTGAATAACACATATATGATTACAATAATCATAACTATATGTATTATGCTCTGCATAATCCCGGCAACCCACCCACCGATCCCTCTGAACCAGTTGGCTGGGTTAAGAAAAGAAAAGGTATCTGACCACCAGCTATCCTTATTCTGGTCATTGTCTTTGTCATACTGATCTCTGAGTCGTTGTACGTCCTTTAATTTGAATGTCATACTCATAGTACTATTCGGGTCTATATAATGACAGCAGGTGGGTCCAATGATTTGACACATACCCCCTTGTGAGGCAGTTAGGTAATCCAATACCAGGGTATGTTGGTTGACGACTATTATAAGCTGATTCTGTACAGCTACACTAGTGTTTAGTATATCCAATATATCCCAGATCTGATCATCTAGATAATCCGTGGCTCTAACTAATTTATCCCACATTTGTGTTAACATAGGATAAATAAAAATGGTACTAGCAATTTTGTTGGGAATTCCCATTTGTACTATATGTGGCCTCCCCGAGGGACGTGGTGAGTTATCTGCAGCTCTTTTATATAGTGTGTGCTTGGGTACGGCTTGCATGTATCCATGATGCCTTTCCTTCAAGCTTGACTGATGTAGGTGTTGTCAACAGGACTTGGAAGGGTCCGTCAAATCTTGGTTCAAGAGCCTTTCTGGTGTGTCTTTTTATATAGACTTGATCACCTGGTTCCAACTTGTGACTTCCTTCAGTGTTATCAGGATCTGGAAGGGAAGCAAAAACTTGTGCATGCACCTTAGTTAATTGTTTCTGAAGATTTTGCACATAAGAAGTCAATGACTCAATATTTAACACAAGTTGCTGTGGAAAATAACATCCTAAATTGGCAGTCCTGCCAAACAAAATTTCATATGGAGACAGTTTAGTCTTACCCCTTGGGGTATTGCGTATTGAGTAAAGGGCCAGTGGAAGGCATTCTGTCCAAGGCTTTCCTGTTTCAGCCATGGCTTTCTGTATTTTTAATTTTAAAGTTCCATTCATACGTTCCACCTTACCAGAACTTTGAGGATGATACGGAGTGTGTAACTGACTTTCAACACCCAACATTTTTAGTACATTTTGAAATATTTCTCCAGTGAAATGAGTACCCCTATCTGACTCGATCACTTCAGGGAGACCATAACGGGGCACCAGTTCGGTAACTAGCTTTACAGCAGTGTTTTTAGCTGAAGCCTTCCGAACTGGATAGGCCTCTGGCCACCCCGAGAACATGTCCACACACACCAACACATACTCATACCCATTACTCTTTGGCAGCTGGATAAAGTCTATCTGCAACCGTTGAAACGGGTAGAGAGGTCGGACGTGGTGCTTCATAGGGGTCTTTGCTGTCTGTCCGGGATTATGTGTCAGGCATATAGCGCATGCAGCACAATAGTCTCTTGCGTAGTTGCCAAAACCTGGAGCCAACCAGACTTGCTTTGCCAGTAGTGTCATTGCATTTGCAGACACATGCGTAGGGTGATGTAATCCACCAACTACTATCGGGTACCAGGCTCTAGGTAGACATATTAGTCCATTTTTCTTCCAAATTCCCTCTTGTTCTTCTGCCCCTTCCTTTTTCCACCTGTCCCTCTCCTCTTCTCCTGCATCTTCCTGTGCTTGTCTCAGTCTATCTTCAGTATTTTCTGTGAGGTTTACAGTATGGACCTGTTGTAAGGGTTTGACTGCTGCTGCTTTGGCTGCTTTATCAGCCCTATCATTTCCCCTAGATTCCCTAGTGTCGAGTCTCACATGTGCAGCTACCTTGATTACTGCTACTTCTTTTGTTTCTTGTGCAGCCTCTAAGATCTGTTTGATCAGAGAAGCATGTTTTACAGGTTGTCCTGACGCTGTCATGTAACCTCTAGCTCTCCAGATTACTCCAAAATCAAACACAATACCATGTGCATACCTAGAATCAGTGTATATATTAGCTGTCTGATTCTCAGCTATTTTTAGAGCTTCAATCAATGCTGTTAGTTCTGCTTCTTGTGCAGATTGTTTCGGTGGAAGCGGTTCTGCTTTGAGAGTTTCAGATTCTGACACAACTGCATACCCTGTATGGAAGTTACCTGTGTCATCTGCAAACCTACTACCATCTATAAACAGCTCTAAATCTGGATTTTGAAGTGGTGTTTCGGATACATTGGGTAAGCCTACCGTTTCTTGTAAAATGAGCTCTGTACAATCATGTGTGTCTGTAGGGAAAAAATTTGTGTGTGTATCAGTGTCCTTATTCCCCCCTTCAGACTCGAGAGGTAGCAGTGTAGCTAAATTGAGAGTCTGAAGCCTAGCAAATGTGATAGTAGAGGGGAGCAGCAAAGAACACTGCAGCCGCAAATGTCTGGCCATGGAAATGTGTTTTGGTTGGACCTGGTTTAATATCCCATAAACATCATGTGTAGTTTGAACTGTGAGTGGATGCTCTAGGACAATTTCTGATGCTTTGTCTAACAATAGTGAGACAGCAACAACTACACGTACACAGGTTGGCGCTGCTCTAGCTACGGGATCTAACCTTGCTGAAAGATATGCAATTGGTCTTTGTTTCCCTGCATGCTTCTGGGTAAGAACTCCTGTAGCATGGGAATCAACTTCTGCAGCCATAAGCTGAAATGGTTTGGTGTAGTCTGGTAGCCCTAACGCTGGAGCTGAAACAAGGGCATCTTTTAATTGTTGGAACGAAATCTGACCTTCTTTTGTCAACAAATAAGGTTCACTTTTTACACAGTCATACAGTGGTTGCATTAGTTGACTGGCATGTATAATCCATTGTCTACAATGAGACACTATTCCTAAAAATGCTCGTAGCTGTTTATGATTTCTAGGCTCATTCATCTGTCTTATTGCTTCAGTTCTTTGAGGTGTAAGATGCTTTTTACCTTGAGAAATGCAATGACCTAGAAAGACCACTTTGGTCTGACAAACTTGTAGCTTTTGTCTATTCACTTTACACCCTTCTTTTTCTAGGAAACATAGTAAACTCACAGTTGACCTTTCTGCAGTTTCTAGATCTGGGCAGCAAAGTAGTAGGTCATCCACATACTGCAAAATTACTACCTGTGGTTCGGGTTCAAACCTCTGAAGGACTGTTTGTAGGGCATTTGAATAAAGAGTAGGGGAGTGTATCATTCCCTGTGGAAGGCGTGTCCACGCCAACTGTTTGCCCTTAAATGTAAATGCAAACAAATGCCAACTGTCTTGGTGTAAAGGAACCGAGAAAAATGCATTTGAAAGATCTATTACAGTAAATACTTGAGAACTGGCTGGTATCTGTGATAGTAACGTATGAGGATTGGGTACAACTGGGGTGATTGGATCTAGAACTTTGTTTATTTCTCTTAGATCATGTACCATACGATATTTGGGCATAGAACCTTTATCAAGAGTTCTCTTCTTGACTGGATACAGAGGAGTGTTAGCAGGTGATTGTATCTCTACCAAAACCCCTTTCTCTCTATATCCCTCTATCTGTTTTGTAATCGCTAGTTCCTGCTGGGCACTCACAGGGTATTGTCTGAGCTGTGGGAGAACAGTTCCTGGTTGCACAGATAGTTTTACAGGAGAGATATGCAATAATCCCACATCAGTGTCACCCTGTGCCCACAGTGTTTCTGGGACCGTTGAGAGGTCTAGATCTGTGGTGTACTCTTTTTCTTCAGTATAATCCTCAAAAGCCTGAATTCTGACATATTGTTCTAATGTTTCTGCATCATCAGGGATAGTCAGCATGACTGTGCCATCTTCCCTAAAATTGATGTTAGCTTCTAATTTCTTCAAGACATCAGTTCCCAACAAACATGTTGGGGCACCTCTGGCATACAAAAATCTGGATGCAAAACATTTAGGTCCTAATGAGACCTCTAGGGGCACAGTGTATGGTAGTGTTTGAATTACCCCATCATAACCCTCAGCAAAAGTTGTTTGTTGTGAAATATCTTCCGGGTTTGGAAGAAAATCTTGATTCAAAATTGAGGAAGTTGCACCTGTATCTATTAAAAATGGAATCTCTCTTCCCCCCACATTCACCTGTATTATAGGTCTTCTAGCTGGTAGGGAAGTTTGTAACACATTGAGTCAATCTGAATCTGGTATGGGACCATCCACTATGGATGTCTGTTGGATGTCTGAGGGCTTATTCTTTGGTACAAATTTTCCTGATTTTATGTCTGCCTGCTTCTTTCTACATTCTCTCTGGAAATGTCCTGGTTTCTTGCAGTAATGACAGGGAAAATTATGTCTTGCCCTTCCACCTGTTGTGTTTGCTTGCGCTATTCTGACAGGCTTATGATTTTCTCTTAAATCCAACTCTATCCCTACGGCTTTTTGCCTGGCCAAGTGTGGGTCTTCCAAGGTTCTCCAATCAGGAGTTGCAGCCTTAAGTTTTTCCTTTACTTTTGGAGACAATCCATCTATAAAGGTTTTTGTAATTAACCTCATCATTCCTGGAGCGGTTAGATCTATTCCTTCATCTCTAAAATTATTCTCTACCCCTAGATAATATTCATCTACCGATTGTCCAGGTCTCTGAGCCACCACTCCCGTTGTTCCTCTCTGCCTCTGTTTCTGCCTCATGAAAACTATTAAATGGTCTACAAATTGTGTTCCTGATTCTATCGTTTGTAAGGCACCTTGTCCCGCTTGTCCCTCTTGTAGCTCCTGTCCCACCTGTGGCCTGTGTCCCTGTAGATGTGTTAGCAGTTCCTGGAAGAGACCAGGAGTCATTTTCATTCTACATAATTCCTCTCCATCTGCCCAGACTCCTGCATGAGTCTGCATAATTTGCTGTATATACTGTGCGAATCTAACTGGGTACTGGGTAGGATCTGGTGCATTATGTAGAAGAGACATTCCTTCAGCGGGGGACCAAGGGAAGTATTGTCGGGTTTGGTGATATCTAGTTGCCATTGCTCCATCTACACCAGTTTCTCTGAAGGGTTTCGGTACTATCCTAACAGGAGCTAACAATTGATGACCTCTGGGGGCCCCACAGGCAGAACATTCAGTTCTCCAGTCTGGATTCTGCTGGCCACAATTTTTGCACACCCATCCTTCCACCCCATTTAACCCAGGATATAAATTTGGTTTGGTTTGTCCTCCTTCAGAAGGTACAAATGGTTGAACATTCGGATCTAGGTAAGGAGGAGGAACTGAATGAGTCGTGGCACAACATTTTCCCGTACCCATACTCCATTTGGAAGTGTCTGGATCATACTTCCAATTCTCCTCTTTAGCTGTTTTTGAGACCTTTATCATACAGTGTATGATTTCTTCCTACCCATTGTCTTTGATAATTCCACCTCGTTCTTTACTCAGTCTTTCCCATTCAGTGCTAAACATAAGTGCTTCTGAAATTCCCAATTTTTCTCTTACCCTTCTGATCTGCCTTCTGACTGTCTTTCCACATCTTTCCTGTATGATATCTTTTGCTTCTACTTGTCCTAAGACGGATTTTGTCTGTTTATTTCCCATTTTTCTTTTCAATAATAGCTACACTTATCCTAGGTGACGTTTGGACAACCACCTCTCTTGAGTGATGTCTCGTTGCCTTCTCTCCTAGGGAGCTAAGATATTGAAGGGCTGATTTGCTCCGTTCTTTCTAATGTGCAGAATAAACTTGATTCCTACAATGCACGCAAACAGGATCAGCAACACCAAACAGATCACCAAACTTTCCGTCTCTGTTATCATACTTGTCCCAGGCTCATGGACCCGTGTCCTGGGCTCATTCTATCAAACTCTTATCCAAAAATGAAGGAACAAGTTTCTCAAAGAGAGTCAAGCATGGGCGGAGGTCTCCCCGAAAGGACGCAACCACATGACCCAGTTAGGCTGACTTCACTAATAAGACTTGTCCTAACAATTTCGGCTTATTGTTCTACGTACTTTTATCCTTCTTTCATAACATGCCACAACCTTCACACTTGTTCACATACTGCCAGGGACAGGACTCATAAATCTATACAATATGGTAACCCGAGTTTTATAGGTATCTACTCACTACTAGACTAACCCAGCGTGACACGGCTCGTAGAGATCTTTCGGATAATACAGGGCAGATAAAAGAGAACTAATAATGTCTCTTACCTGGCCAGGTTTTTCAATTCATTTGCCGTCCATTATCCCAGATCTCCGTTGTCCGTATCCGTAGGTGAATCTCGAGTAGACACTCTCGCCTCGGGTCCCTGTTTCGGGCGCCAAGAAATGTTGAGTCCTCTTCCGTCCCTGGCTTCCTGGATTGAGGAATCCAAGTAAATGACACGCAGCACAAAGGTTGTGTGTTCATAAACAGGGGTAGCCCCGGAGCACGCCTGCCTCACTGGGCGCTGCCCCTTCTTTATATAGTAAGAAGTTAGGCATTTACAGACATGCGCACAAGCGCTCATATTTCATAATCACTTACAAAGCAAATCTATACTAGTGAAAAGTTACAATATCTGGTATGTGGGTGAAAGGCTACAATATCAAGGAGAAATGCGCGCGTGATTACTTCTATAAAAGGAAATGTCAAGTTTGCTGTGCAGAAGCAGATTTCATCTGGGAGACAAAATGGATCCTTTGGTTCAGTCTGGTCTCCACATACACTTCAACTGTGAGAGACCGAATCTAAAAATAAATAAAATGCAGAAAATCACGTTATATAATTTTACATAATTTGCATTTTATTGCATGCATTAAGTTTTTGATACACTAGAAAAACAGAACTTAATATTTGTTACAGAAACCTTTTATTTTTACAATTACAGAGGTCAGGGATTTTGGCCCACTGCTCCATACAGATCTTCTCCAGATCTTTCAGGTTTTGGGCTGTCGCTGGGCAGCATTGATTTTCTATTAGGTTCAAGCCTGGAGACTGGCTAGACCACTCCAGGACCTTAAAATACCAGTAATCCTATTCAGACATTTTTAACTAAGAGCTTTGGAGCAGCATTAAAACATTTGATAATAGATTATCTACCACCACCACAAAAACACCTTGGTTATCACAATTTTTTTTGATAAATAGAGGCCCTGTGATCCTCCCCATAACCCATTCCCTTATAGTGTAAATAGCTGTTGGACCATTATTTAGCCATCCTCTATCTCCATCGACTCTCCCATACACAGGAGCGATTGCTTTGCTGAGTCCTCCTCTGTTCTTCCTGAGAGCCCCGGTCAAATATCTCTAGGGGTCTCCTATTTTTTAAAAAAAAACAAAAGTATTGGCTGTGCGAAATATTACATGCCAAATCTTTATCTTCCCTGAGTTCATCAGTCATGGAGTACCCATACACATCAGACTGACAATACCATTCAATATCGGTAGGTTTGGCCAATGTTGCTCTCATATGTATGGGGCCATTAGCTTGCTAGCGCATAGAATACAATATCCACATGTAAAATCCAGCAAAAAGAAAAAAGACAATGCACTCACCGGTCCTTCAAAGTCATGTGCCTTTTAATCAGAACATATGCAGGAACTTACAGGAGAACGTGGAATGACGGACGTTTCGTTCGACTGCACTTCTACGGGTGCACGAAACGGCCGTCGTCCGTCATTCCACATTCTCCTGTAAGTTCTTGCACATGTTCTGATTAAAAGGCGCATGACTTTCAAGGACCGGTGAGTGCATTTTCTTTTTTCTTTTTGCTGGATTTTACATGTTCTCATACCGGTGTCCGTGTGACAGTCCAGACCTAGCAGCGGCACATAGCATTGTGTCTTTGGAGGCTCATAAGGTACATGTGGGAGCAGTGCTGTGTTTTTTTTTCTTTTTTCGTACAATATCCTCATGATTTGGTGCAAAATATGCTGCTGCAGAAATGCTACAGCGGCTATACCTTGTACCCATGTACCCCAAAACGGCAACGTCTTATATAGGTAACCTTACTCTCTACTAGTATTGAAAAATTCTCCCAAATTGTAGTAGAGGAGGAATTTTTTATAGATAAAAGCCTTTATAATTAAAATGGTAAAATGGTAACCAACTTCCTTTCATTTTATTTTTTAAAAAAATGCTCACCCTTATATTGTTCTCTTAGAGACCAGTCTTCTAAGGCCACTAAAACAGTGAAGGATGGTCCTTGTCTTGGAGAAAGTCTGTAATTTTATTTGCATAAACTAAGCACATGAGAGATGAGCTGTGATTTATAAGAAAAGACTAGCCAATTTACTAATAATTTACATTAGTAAATCTTTCTATGGATGTGATTACAATTTGTAAGTATATCCAAGGTCAGTACAAGGTGACTTCAGCCAAGCATTTACTATGTGCAGGAATTGAATGTGCTATTTGATTATACCAACGAGTCAAAAAAGCAGTTTAGTTCATGATCTAGCTAAGGCTATGTTCATTTGGCTTTTAATGTTCCATTTATCTCTTCTAATCTAGAAATGGACAAACTGATTTAATGCAAAACTCATTACATTCGAAGGAAAGGGGAAGCTTTGCTTATTATGTATTATGGGGTCTGCTTGGGTTTTGTTGTGTCCGTTTTTAGAAAAGGAAAAAAAAAGTGCAGCATAAGTTTTTATTCTATTCTAAAAACTGACGTAAAACCCAGACGAACCACCTATCTGTGGGGCCCCTCTGCATCTGTTTGGATCTTTCATTCAATTGATTGGTTTCTTAACAATGAACAGACAAATGGAATGTCGAAATTCAACTGTGAAGGTGCCCTAAAGAAAAATTTGCCTAGCCCCTTAATCAACGCTAATGCCTTTTTGGAGGTCATGAAGTGTCTTTATTCCTTCGCACCATTCTTTCTATACTTTTATGGTGCTGAAGAGTTTATAGTACCCTTGAAACGTAAAGGCTGATAGTGTATCAGCTGTATACCATAGCTGACACCATGCTGAATTATTGGCCATGATTGGTGCTAGCATCGATGATGGTATTTTAACACACTAGATACTGCTGTTAATAGTAACAGTGACATCTAGATGGTTAACAAAGGGTGTGGGCAATCTTTTTCACCCCATCGACACTCTCAGAGCAATGCTGTGGAGATGGAGTCGGGAAAAATGGACCGACTCATAAAATATACACCCCCTGGCAAAAATTATGGAATCACCGGCCTTGGAGGATGTTCATTCAGTTGTTTAATTTTGTAGAAAAAAATCAGATCACAGACATGGCACAAAACTAAAGTCATTTCAAATGGCAACTTTCTGGCTTTAAGAAACACTAAAAAAATCAAGAACAAACAATGTGGTAGTCAGTTATGGTTACTTTTTTAACCCCTTCATGACCCAGCCTATTTTGACCTTAAAGACCTTGCCGTTTTTTGCAATTCTGACCAGTGTCCCTTTATGAGGTAATAACTCAGGAACGCTTCAACGGATCCTAGCGGTTCTGAGATTGTTTTTTCGTGACATATTGGGCTTCATGTTAGTGGTAAATTTAGGTCAATAAATTCTGCGTTTATTTGTGAGAAAAACGGAAATTTGGTGAAAATTTTGAAAATTTCGCAATTTTCACATTTTGAATTTTTATTCTGTTAAACCAGAGAGTTATGTGACACAAAATAGTTAATAAATAACATTTCCCACATGTTTACTTTACATCAGCACAATTTTGGAAACAAAAATTTTTTTTGCTAGGAAGTTATAAGGGTTAAAATTTGACCAGCGATTTCTCATTTTTACAACGAAATTTACAAAACCATTTTTTTTAGGGACCACCTCACATTTGAAGTCAGTTTGAGGGGTCTATATGGCTGAAAATACCCAAAAGTGACACCATTCTAAAAACTGCACCCCTCAAGGTACTCAAAACCACATTCAAAAAGTTTATTAACCCTTCAGGTGCTTCACAGCAGCAGAAGCAACATGGAAGGAAAAAATGAACATTTAACTTTTTAGTCACAAAAATGATCTTTTAGCAACAATTTTTTTATTTTCCCAATGGTAAAAGGAGAAACTGAACCACGGAAGTTGTTGTCCAATTTGTCCTGAGTACGCTGATACCTCATATGTGGGGGTAAACCACTGTTTGGGCGCACGGCAGGGCTTGGAAGGGAAGGAGCGCGATTTGACTTTTTGAATGAAAAATTGGCTGCACTCTTTAGCGGACACCATGTCAAGTTTGGAGAGCCCCCCGTGTGCCTAAAAATTGGAGCTCCCCCATAAGTGACCCCATTTTGGAAACTAGACGCCCCAAGGAACTTATCTAGATGCATAGTGAGCACTTTGAACCCCCAGGTGCTTCACAAATTAATCCTAAAAATGAAAAAGTACTTTTTTTTCACAAAAAAATTCTTTTAGCCTCAATTTTTTCATTTTCACATGGGCAACAGGATAAAATGGAACCTAAAATTTGTTGGGCAATTTCTCCTGAGTACACTGATACTGTTATGAAGGCAATCCAGTAACACAGTGTGCAGCAATCAGAGCACATACAGTGATCTGACAATAACCCAAAAACAATAGAACGAGCTCTGAGACGTGGAATCTCTGTAGACCGCAATACCTGAACCTATCCTAACACAACTAAAGGCAGCTGTGGATTGTGCCTGTCACTACCTATGCAACTCGGCACAGCCTGAGGAGCTGACTAGCCTGAAGATAGAAATACAAGCCTGACTTGCCTCAGAGAAATACCCCAAAGGAAAAGGCAGCCCCCCACATATAATGACTGTTAGCAAGATGAAAAGACAAAACGTAGGGATGAAATAGATTCAGCAAAGTGAGGCCCGATATTCTAGATAGAGCGAGGATAGCAAAGAGAACTATGCAGTCTACAAAAAACCCTAAAGCAAAAACCACGCAAAGGGGGCAAAAAGACCCACCGTGCCTTTGCGTCTGCGTCTGAGACCCTTTGCGTCTCAGAGCTTCCAGCAAAAACGAATAGACAAGCTTGACAGAAAAAAACAGCAACAAAAGCAAAGAAGCACTTATCTAAGCAGAGCAGCAGGCCACAGGAAAGATCCAGGAGCTCAGATCCAACACTGGAACATTGACAAGGAGCAAGGAAGACAGAATCAGGCGGAGTTAAATAACAAGGCAGCCAACGAGCTCACCAGAACACCTGAGGGAGGAAGCCCAGAGGCTGCAGTACCACTTGTGACCACAGGAGTGAATTCAGCCACAGAATTCACAACATGATACCTCATATGTGGGGGTAAACCACTGTTTGGGCACATGGTAAGGCTCGGAAGGGAAGGCGCGCCATTTGACTTTTTGAATGGAAAATTATCTCCATCGTTAGCGGACACCATGTCGCGTTTGGAGAGCTCCTGTGTGCCTAAACTTTGGCGCTCCCCCACAAGTGACCCCATTTTGGAAACTAGACCCCCCAATAATAATAATAATAATAATAATTTTTATTTGTATAGCGCCAACATATTCCGCAGCGCTTTACAAATTATAGAGGGGACTTGTACATACAATAGACATTACAGCATAACAGAAATACAGTTCAAAACAGATACCAAGAGGAGTGAGGGCCCTGCTCGTAAGCTTACAAACTATGAGGAAAAGGGGAGACACGAGAGGTGGATGGTAACAATTGCTATAGTTCCCCAAGGAACTTATTTAGATGCCTAGTGAGCACTTTAAACCCTCAGGTGCTTCACAAATTGATCTGTAAAAATGAAAAAGTACTTTTTTTTCACAAAAAAAATCTTTTCGCCTCAATTTTTTCATTTTCACATGGGCAATAGGATAAAATGGATCATAAAATTTGTTGGGCAATTTCTCCCGAGTACGCCGATATCTCATATGTGGGGGTAAACCACTGTTTGGGCGCACGGCAGGGCTCGGAAGGGAAGGCGCGCCATTTGGCTTTTTAAATGGAAAATTAGCTCCAATCATTAGCGGACACCATGTCGCGTTTGGAGAGCCCCTGTGTGCCTAAACATTGGAGCTCCCCCACAAGTGACCCCATTTTGGAAACTAGACCCCCCAAGGAACTTATCTAGATGAATATTGAGCACTTTAAACCCCCAGGTGCTTCACAGAAGTTTATAACGCAGAGCCATGAAATAAAAAATAATTTTTCTTTCCTCAAAAATGATTTTTTAGCCTGGAATTTCCTATTTTGCCAAGGGTAATAGGAGAAATTGGACCCCAAATGTTGTTGTCCAGTTTGTCCTGAGTACGCTGATACCCCATATGTGGGGGTAAACCACTGTTTGGGCGCACGGCAGGGCTCGGAAGGGAAGGCACGCCATTTGGCTTTTTAAATGGAAAATTAGCTCCAATCATTAGCGGACGCCATGTCACGTTTGGAGAGCCCCTGTGTGCCTAAACATTGGAGATCCCCCAGAAATGTCCCCATTTTGGAAACTAGTCCACCAAAGGAACTAATCTAGATGTGTGGTGAGGACTTTGAACCCCCAAGTTCTTCACAGAAGTTTATAACGCAGAGCCATGAAAATAAAAAAAAAATATTTTCTCAAAAATGATCTTTTAGCCTGCAATTTTTTATTTTCCCAAGGGTAACAGGAGAAATTTGACCCCAAAAGTTGTCCAGTTTCTCCTGAGTACGCTGATACCCCATATGTGGGGGTAAACTACTGTTTGGGCACATGCCGGGGCTCGGAAGTGAAGTAGTGACGTTTTGAAATGCAGACTTTGATGGAATGCTCTGCGGGCGTCACGTTGCGTTTGCAGAGCCCGTGATGTGGCTAAACAGTAGAAACCCCCCACAAGTGACCCCATTTTGGAAACTAGACCCCCCAAGGAACTTATCTAGATATGTGGTGAGCACTTTGAACCCCCAAGTGCTTCACAGACGTTTACAACGCAGAGCCGTGAAAATAAATAATTTTTCTTTCCTCAAAAATGATGTTTTAGCAAGCATTTTTTTATTTTCACAAGGGTAACAGGAGAAATTGGACCCCAGTAGTTGTTGCGCAGTTTATCCTGAGTATGCTGGTACCCCATATGTGGGGGTAAACCACTGTTTGGGCACACGTCGGGGCTCGGAATTGAGGGAGCACCATTTGACTTTTTGAATACGAGATTGGCTGGAATCAATGGTGGCGCCATGTTGCGTTTGGAGACTCCTGATGTGCCTAAACAGTGGTAACCCCTCAATTCTAACTCCAACACTAACCCCAACACACCCCTAACCCTTATCCCAACTGTAGCCATAACCCTAATCACAACCCTAACCACAACACACCCCTAACCCTAATCCCAACTGTAGCCATAACCCTAATCACACCCCTAACCACAACCCTAATTCCAACCCTAACCCTAAGGCTATGTGCCCACGTTGCGGATTCGTGTGAGATTTTTCAGCATCATTTTTGAAAAATCCGCGGGTAAAAGGCACTGCGTTTTACCTGCGGATTTTCCGCGGATTTCCAGTGTTTTTTGTGCGGATTTCACCTGCGGATTCCTATTGAGGAACAGGTGTAAAACGCTGCGGAATCCGCACAAAGAATTGACATGCTGCTGAAAATACAACGCAGCGTTTCCGCGCGGTATTTTCCGCACCATGGGCACAGCGGATTTGGTTTCCATATGTTTACATGGTACTGTAAACCTGATGGAACACTGCTGCGAATCCGCAGCGGCCAATCTGCACCGTGTGCACATAGCCTAATTCTAAAGGTATGTGCACACTCTGCGGAAAACGCTGCGGATCCGCAGCAGTTTCCCATGAGTTTACAGTTCAATGTAAACCTATGGGAAACAAAAATCGCTGTACACATGCTGCGGAAAAACTGCACGGAAACGCAGCGGTTTACATTCCGCAGCATTTCACTTCTTTGTGCGGATTCCGCAGCGGTTTTACAACTGCTCCAATAGAAAATCGCAGTTGTAAAACCGCAGTGAAATGCGCAGAAAAAACGCGGTTAATCCGCAGCGGTTTAGCACCGCGGATTTATCAAATCCGCAGCGGAAAAATCCGCAGAGGACCAGAATACGTGTGCACATACCGAAACCCTACCCCTAACCCTAGCCCTAACCCTAACCCTACCCCTAACCCTAACCCTACCCCTACCCCTAACCCTACCCCTAACCCTAACCCTACCCCTAACCCTACCCCTAACCCTAACCCTATTCTAACATTAGTGGAAAAAAAAAAATTCTTTATTTTTTTATTGTCCCTACCTATGGGGGTGACAAAGGAGGGGGGGGGGGGGCATTTATTATTTTTTTTATTTTGATCACTGAGATAGATTATATCTCAGTGATCAAAATGCACTTTGGAATGAATCTGCCGGCCAGCAGATTCGGCGGGCGCACTGCGCATGCGCCCGCCATTTTGGAAGATGGCGGCGCCCGGGAGGAAGACGGACGGACCCCGGCAGGATCGGTAAGTATGATGGGGTGGGGAGGAGCACGGGGGGGGGGGGGGGGGGTGATCGGAGCATGGGGGGGGGTGGATCGGAGCGCGGGAGGGGTGGAACGGAGCACGGGGGGGTGCATTGGAGCATCGGGGTGTGGATCGGACTGCAGGGGGGGTGGATCGGACTGCAGGGGGGATGGATCGGAGTGCAGGGGGGGTGGTTGGAGCACGGGGAGGGTGATTGGAGCACGGGGGGAGCGGACACGAGCACGGGGGGAGCGGAGCACAGTACGGAGGGGAGCCGGAGCAGTGTACCGGACAGATCGGGGGGCTGGGGGGGCGATCGGTGGGGTGGGGTGGGTGCACATAAGTGTTTCCAGCCATGGCCGATGATATTGCAGCATCGGCCATGGCTGGATTGTAATATTTCACCCGTTTTAATAGGTGAAATATTACAAATCGCTCTGACTGGCAGTTTCACTTTCAACAGCCAATCAGAGCGATCGTAGCCACGGGGGCTAAACTACCACTCCCCCTGTCCCTGCAGATCGGGTGAAATGGGAGTTAACCCTTTCACCCGATCTGCAGGGACGCGATCTTTCCATGACGCCACATAGGCGTCATGGGTCGGATTGGCACCGACTTTCATGACGCCTACGTGGCGTCATGGGTCGGGAAGGGGTTAAACCAAGCATAGGGTAAAAATTATGGAGTCACTCAATTATGAGGGAAAAAAAATTAAAGAATCATGAAAAACAAACAAACCAAAAAAACACTCCAACACATCACTAGTATTTTGTTGCACCACCTCTGGCTTTTATAACAGCTTGCAGTGTCTGAGGCATGGACTTCATGAGTGTCAAACAGGACTCTTCATCAATCTGGCTCCAACTTTCTCTGGTTGCTGTTGCCAGATCAGCTTTGCAGGTTGGAGCCTTGTCATGGACCATTTTCTTCAACTTCCAGCAAAGATTTTCAATTGTATTGAGATCCGGACTATTTGCAGGCCATGACATTGACCTTATGTGTCTTTTTTCAAGGAATGTTTTCACAGTTTTTGCTCTATGGCAGGATGCATTATCATCTTGGAAAAATGATTTCCTTATCCCCAACCATCCTTTCAATTGATGGGATAAGAAAAGTGTCCAAAATATCAACATAAACTTGTGCATTTATTGAAGATGTAATGACAGCCATCTCCCCAGTGCGTTTACCTGACATGCAGCCCCATATCATCAATGACTGGAAATTTGCATGTTCTCTTCAGGCAGTCATCTTTATAAATCTCATTGGAACGGCATCAAACAAAAGTTCCAGCATCATCACCTTGCCCAATGCAGATTCGAGATTCATCACTGAATATGACTTTCATCCAGTCATCCACAGTCCACAATTGCTTTTCCTTAGCCCATTGTAACCTTTTTTTTTCTCTTTAGGTGTTAATGATGGCTTTCGTTTAGCTTTTCTGTATGTAAATCCCATTTCCTATAGGCGGTTTCTTTCTGTTCGGTCACAGACGTTGACTCCAGTTTCCACCCATTCGTTCCTCATTTGTTTTGTTGTGCATTTCCTGTTTTGGAGACATATTGCTTGAAGTTTCCGGTCTTGACACTTTGATGTCTTCATTAGTCTACCAGTATGTTTGCCTTTAACAACCTTCCCATGTTGTTTTGTATTTGGTCCAGATTTTAGACACAGCTGACTGTGAACACTCAACATTTTTTGCAACATTGCGTGATGATTTACCCTCTTTTAAGAGTTTGATAATCCTCTCCTTTGTTTCAATTGACATCTCTCGTGTTGGAGCCATGATTCATGTCAGTCCACTTTGTGCAACAGCTCTCCAAGGTGTGATCACTCCTTTTTAGATGCAGACTAACAAGCAGATTTAATTTGATGCAGGTGTTTTGGGAATGAAAATTTACGGGGTGATTCCATAATTTTTCCCTCATAATTCAGTGACTCCATAATTTTTCCCCTATGCTTGGTTTAAAAAATTAACCATCACTGACTACCACATTTTTTGTTCTTGATTTCTTTTAGTGCTTATTAAAGCCAGAAAGTTGCTATTTGAAATGACTTTATTTTTGTGCCATGTCTGTAATCAGCTTTTTTTCTACAAAATTAAACAACTGAATGAACATCCTCCAAGGCCGGTGATTACATAATTTTTGCCAGGGGTTGTATAATAAATTGGGTTCGGTAGTTTAGTGCAGGAGTAGTGGGTACAATATGTTGGGCATTAGGATTGTATGTTTGCAATTTTCACCCTGCAACATGCATAAAGTGCTTATTTTTGGAAAACACCTGTTGGGGTCAAAGTTTGTCCTTATACCCATAGAAGAATCCATTGAGGGTTGTAAGTTAAAAACTGTGCTTACTTTTGGGGGTTATACTGCAGTTCTGGCACCTTAGGTCCTCTACAAACTATTCTGTCAGAATCTGTGCTCCAAAAATCAAATGGCTTTACCAAAAGTTCAATGCCTTTACTTCCTTTACAGCCATCCTGTATGCCAAAACAGTTGTTTCTAACCACAAAGATGGTTTGGTCACATTCAATAGAATAATGCATAATAATTTGCACAGCTTATTTTTCGCCTTGTGAAATTGAAAACTTTGAGGTTAAAACAATGTATTTTTGAAATTTTCTTGTCCCAGTGTTATAAAATTCTATGAAAGTTGTCTTTTCAGAGAGGAAGAGGACTAGAACTCTAGTGCCACCTTTTGGAAGTTACAGTTCTAAAAGTCAATATCGACCCCCTAACGAGCCTTTCCACATGACTTGGGATGAAAGCTAAAACTGGTGGCACTGGAGTTCTAGTCCTCTTCCTCTCAGAAGACACAATTTTCATATTTCCCAGAGGAGCATGGCAAAGCTGAAAAGACTCCTCACTGTGGCATGTCAGACTTGACATGTCACTCTCTGCAAAGCAAATCGTTACCCCTTAAAGTTTTATGAAGCACCTGTGGGTACAGACTCCTCACCACTTCCCTAGATTAAATTCTTGCGGAGTCTAGTCTCTAAATTGGAGTCCTCTCCTTCACGTTCGAGCCCTGCCATGTGCCCAGATAGTAGTTTCCCAGCATATAGTGAGTAAGGCTGCCCTTGTAAATTTTGTAACAAATTCTGGGATACATTTAATCCTATTACCTGTGGTGTAAAGGAAAAAATTGGGACTGAAGCGTCTATCTGCGCTCTGACTGTGCAGGTCAGAGGGCGCGATGACGCATATAGTGTGCGCGGCGCCCTCTGCCTGATCAGTCAGAGCGGAGAGACGTCGGGACCGGACGCCGGGAGCTGCAATCAAAAGAGGTGAGTATGTGTTTTTTTTTTTTTATTGCAGCAGCAGCAGCGGCACAGATTTATGTGGAGCATCTATGGGGAAATATGAATGGTGCAGAGCCGTGTATGGGGCGCAGCTATGGGACAAAAATGAACGGTGCAGAGCATATATGGGGCAATATGAACGGTGCAGAGCACTATATGGGGCACAGATATGGGGCAATATGAACGGTGCAGAGCATATATGGGGCACAGATATGGGGCAATATGAACGGTGCAGAGCATATATGGGGCACAGATATGGGGCAATATGAACGGTGCAGAGCACTATATGGCACAGTGGAATAGCAATTGGATAAAACGTAACCTTTAATAGGTATAAGTTAAAAAATAATAAACATACAACATATAAACCAGGGAGGGACACCCGTGTATCTATGTGACCCTAACCAACACAAAAAGGGAAAAAAAAACAGAATACAAAAAACACATATAAAATACTGACAGTACTCTAGCCTCCAAATACTATTGAGATAATAATCCAAAGTGCCGTTTAACTATACGGCCAACTATTGGTATACTTCAAACACCAGATACAATGCTACATATCAGAGAGTGCACATATATAAAGTACCCTGTAAACCATGCATGGTACATCGATATGTATGTCTAAATATATAATAGGTGTATTATCACAAAAGAAAGGAAGTCAGGCACAACAATATAAATGTAGACTCCCTGTACTATTACACCGAAAGAATATCTACTTATTACTCATGCTATTAATCATATGCCATGGGAAAAATGTAATATAGCCTGAAGCCCATAGAGTTCAAAGGAAATCAGGTTGTGTAGATCTAACGGTGCCGTGTATATTGGGCGCTGTAGGAGACTGTCAGTAATCTAGCAGCATATATCTAAGAGGCATATAATAGACCAGAGGTCACCATATCAAGTAACAAGGACGGGACCACGCTGCCCCATGAACACCTTTCATGAGCATCCCCTTTGTGTATAATGGTGCGGTCTCAATCCTTATGACACAATCCTAGTTGTCATAGAGCGGCACCTAACTGTGCCACTTTTGCATAAGGCACTTTTACATGGAAAGATCTCACCCGATGGTGGAGAGAATCATCCTGTCTCTCAAAGGGTGAGAAAGCCTCTGTATGAATCGGCGTCTCCCGACGCGTTTCGTCCGGTAGGACTCATCAGGGGAGTCTGAGAACCTGTGTCTGCCGCTTTACAGGTCTCCCCGCTTCTGTGTTATAAATCTCAAGCACGGAGGCGCGTACCATAGGCCCCGCCCCCGGCGTGTGACGAGCCTCCTGTGCTTTGCCTGCTACTTCCGGTTTAACGGAGCGCTCGTACGGACTACAGCGCTGAGTACCATGGAGACAGGACGCTAAGCGCTCCACTCCACAGTATAGCGCTGTCCGACTCACTGTCTATCAGGCTCCATGCCGGGATGTTTTTTAGTGTGACTCCAGTACGGATGGGTCACCAGATATGCGAGCACAATAAGACCTGTGCCATAATGTGTAAAATGCACAAAGTTCATGCGCCACATCTGAATGGATGGACAGATTTTTCCAAAAATGTCCTATCCGCCCGCTGATATGGTCTAGTATTGAATAGACTACTTATATAGGTTCCTACTGCAGGGTCCAAATGAGAACAGATATAGTACTCTACTAAAGCTCATGAATATTATGCTTAGACATAGAAGAGAGACCATAATTGAGCCACAAGCCAGGCGTGTAACCTGATGAAATAAAATAAAAAACAACAACAAACCATGTACCGGACCCATCATGGTGAACCCCACTACTGGAACAGCGGGGAAAGAGGAGAAGGAGCGAAAAAACAAAAAGTACATATATAAACGGGAGGGGTATACACAAAGGCACGCCGTTTATTATTAGAAGTACCGGACACCACCAGACCCCTGGACCAGATACATTGCAGGAATGAAGGAAGGCACCCTATTGTGCCCTATCCTAATGCCCTATCTTCCTATACTCCTGCCTAACGCGGAGGTTGGCACCCTAGAAGATCCTGCGCATATGGCGCCCCCACTCAACGACGGCTATCCCTACCTATCTGTCCCTATTGTCCCTAGTTAGGACAGACAGGGAGGAAGGAATATGTGCATGTTAAAACTTAATGCCAGATGTAAAAACCAAGTGGGTGGGGAATATGTGCCTAGATAAAGATGGACATGTCTGTGGTCCTGCCTAGCGCGGGGGTTGGCACCCTAGAAACCCTTCGCATTGGCGCCCCCACTCCTCGGCGGCTCACCCTCCCTTAATATCCCTATTACCTCAATGAAAGGCTTGTATAGTGTGTAAAGGGAGATGAGAGAGACTGGGACAGTCTATAAAAAGCAGTTATAGGGCTGTAGCTCATTTAGTCCCGATGGCTGGACCGTTTTTAGATAGAAAATCCATCTGCTTTGCTATGGGGCAATATGAACGGTGCAGAGCATATATGGGGCACAGATATGGGGCAATATGAACGGTGCAGAGCATATATGGGGCACAGATATGGGGCAATATGAACGGTGCAGAGCACTATATGGCACAGATAGGGGGCAATATGAACGGTGCAGAGCACTATATGGCACAGATATGGGGCAATATGAACGGTGCAGAGCACTATATGGCACAGCTATGAGGCAATAATGAACGGTGCAGAGCACTATATGGCACAGCTATGGGGAAATAATAATCTATTTTTATTTTTGAAATTCACCGGTAAATGCTGCATTTCCACCCTAGGCTTATACTCGAGTCAATAAGTTTTCCCAGTTTTTTGTGGCAAAATTAGGGGGTCGGCTTATACTCGGGTCGGCTTATACTCGAGTATATACGGTACTTCACTTTGGGTTAATTACTGTAAAGTACTTGAAGGGCTATAATTTGAAAAATATATCTCCCTAAATTCACCATGAACATAAATTACAATGTTTTAGGAAAATAAATCAATAAATGTCCAAATGTCAACGGGGCACTTCAAATATCAAATGCAAAACTAGTCCCATATATGTCCATATGTGACAAAGAAGAGATCCTACAAATACCGTAACTTAAAATTAAAAACAAGATTTTTATTAACAATAAATAAAAACAGTTAAAAATAAGCAAGAATAACAGTAATAGGGGACGCCAAACAAAATATAAAGAGGGCTAAAAACTTCAGCATAGAAAAAACACCAAAATGTATGGCTAAAATAACTATTAAGCATAAGTGTCTCTTGATAGATAGTGCTGTATACAATGCTGACAGAATGCCCTAGAAACATAGCAAAATGAGCCCATAACAAGATAACACATTACTGGGAGATCACAGAAACAATGTGATGACATAGACTTATATATAATGCCCTAGGTTATGGTTAGCCTAGAGAAAAACTGTGTTTAGTGACCAATCTAGCCCAGATTCAAGAGGGGACATGGTAAAGTCCCTAACCACAGTACAGGTGAACATTTAAAATATAGTTATATACCTGTTTGCAGAAATTCTCCTGGCATCCCCTCACCTCGACTCGCGTTTCGCCGCCAGCTTCTTCCGGGGGCGTGTCAGGGTGAGGGGTAGTCGTGTCTTTATACTAATGATACCCAATGAGCATAAAGGTTTAGAAAATAGGGAGGAAACGCTGTCCTCCGTTATCTTTGGTGCATTGCGCCTCTGCCCGCCTCCAGAATGACTCACGTCCTGCCGACGCTCAATGACACGCAAGCCTGCCGGCTGTGTGTCAGAGTGATCTGTGATCTCCCAGTAATGTGTTATTTATCTTGTTATGGGCTCCTTTTGCTATGTTTCTAGGGCATTCTGTCAGCATTGTATACAGCACTATCTATCAAGAGACACTTATGCTTAATAGCTATTTTAGCCATACATTTTGCTGTTTTTTCTATGCTGCAGTTTTTTAGCCCTCCTTATATTTTGTTTGGCGTCCCCTATTACTGTTATTCTAGCTTCTTTCTAACTGTTTTTATTTATTGTTAATAAAATTCTCATTTTTAATTTTAAGTTATTTGTGGGAGCTCTTCTTTGTCACATATGGACATATATGGGACCAGTTTTGCAATGTTTTAGGAAGGAAAGTTTTCAGAATCATTGGGATATATAGAAACATTCCAGAGTTTTTGCAATTTAAAGTGAAACTTCAAAGTTAAAAAAATTACTATTGAAGTTGTGTGGGGCTACGCTGTAACACTAAATACAATCTGAGTCCTTTAATTTTGTGTAGTGACTTAACGTGATAACTGGATAAACTGATGGCTATGAAAATTGACTCCTGAAACAGTATTTCTGACCTTGTTACTGAATTTTAGAGGCCATGACCTCGATTCATCAATATCTGCCTTGCACGTCAGTCTTGATGAACAGTGCCAACTTCATATGGCGTGCACCATTTATTGAATTTGGCACATTTTTCAGGTGCCTTGCACCAGAGACGGACACGAATGCTATTTATGAACTGGCGTATATTTCTGCAATAATAATGGTGAAAACTTCTGCATCGGAGGACAGAAGGTTCAAGAATAATACTGGGGAAAACAATCCGAAAAGATAAGTGTGTTGTGTCGTGTAGACATACTCCGTTTTAACCCAACCAGTGATTTAGCTAAAGAATGATTGTGTTGAGATTCTTAACAAATAAAATGGTTTTTTTTTTAATAGAAAAAATAAATACAATTTTACCCAGAGTTTTGGAGGATGTAATAATGTTCATTGAGTCTTTGGTAGAAATACAATTTCAAGTCTACAGTAACCAGATGAAAGAGAATAATGGTGCAAGCAAATGACCGTATCTAATAAATGCATCGGCTAGAACATTTGTTTATAATTTCATTCCAAATGTTCTTTTCCACTCACTTTCTCCTGATTGCTTTACAACAATGCCAGAATGTTAATACAAATAATTAGCCTTTTGTCTAAACAGTTTCCATATTGACACAGAATGTAAATTCTAGTTTAAAGCCATTTTCTTCAGTTTCAAACAAAATGTAAATGTATTCCTTTCAGTCTTCTTTCTGTACTTATCTTTTTAAGTACAAAAATGACAATTAAAAATGGACAATGACATGTAAACAAATAAAAGCGATATTGTACACGCTACATGTAGCGTTCAGAAGGAACAGGTTTGCTCTTTTAGTCCCCCCCCCTAAAGATTTTAATCTGTTGATGGCCCTCCTTGATAAAGTTATTTTTAAGGGAATCGGCAACTCTGCATCTTGGCTCTTTGTAACTCATAGTTAACGGTAGTAAACCTGTAGAATGATGTACCCCAGATAGACAGTATTGCTTACAGAAACATTTACCACAAAATTACCGCCACAATGTACCGTCATTTTATTTGATATTTATTAAAACCGGTATATTAATCGCTCATATAAGAGTAAAATAATTTGGATACCCTTGGCCAGCTGATGGCGCTCCTTGTGTATGTATTAACCTGTTATTCCTGTAACAACAGACTTGCTGATTGTCCAATGTCAATGTAACAAAACTAAAGGTACACAGTGGCATTTTAATCGCTACGACGGCACAATTCGTGACGTTCTAGCGATATAGTTACGATCTCGCTGTGTCTGACACGCTCCTGCGATCAGGGACCCCGCTGAGAATCGTACGTCGTAGCAGATCGTTTGAAACTTTCTTTCGTCGTCTAGTGTCCCGCTGTGGCGGCATGATCGCATGGTGTAACAAAGGTGTGCACGATATTGTATACGATGTGCGCATAGTAACCAACGGCTTCTACATTTCACATACGTCATGAAATTATCGCTCCAGCGTCGTACATTGCAAAGTGTGACAGCAGTCTACGACGCTGGAGCGATATTGTTACGATGCATGAGCGTCACGGATCGTGCCGTCGTAGCGATCAAAATGCCACTGTGTGACGGTACCCTAAGGGGGAAAAGAAAGGGGTAAATCCCATAATATGACATGATGGTTAGCAGATTATTAGGGGCTAGAATCCAACAGATAATAAAAATACATATGCACACAGAAAAATAATACAATATGAGAAAAATGGAGAAATGCGTTCACCTGCCGACTTACAATGAGGCAACGACTTCTTTACATGTTCAATATGGTTTTCAGCTTCCTGACTTCTGTAGACGCAGTGAACCATTTTCTATAAAGAATTTAATAAGCAAGATACTATTTATCTTCCTACTACACATACACCTTGGCACCCACACAGCTAAGTTAGTTAGCTAAGGCCCTAAAGCCTCATTCACACGTCAGTATTTGGCATTAGTGTTTGTAAGCCAAAATAGGGAGAGGAGCTTACAGAGAAACTATAATTGAGAGATTGACATCTGTTCTGTGTTTTGGAGAAACTCCTGGTTTTGACATACAAATACTGATGAAATACTGATAAGAAATACTGATGTGTGAATGAGCCTGTCCGCGGGGCTTGTCAGCCAAACCTTCTCACTGTTGGTAGTCTACGTCATCTCCTACCCTCGCCATAGCTAAATACCATATGCACAATAGACATCACTTATAATGCATATACAAGAATAAAATTAGTAATGTGCATTTCGAACCAGAGGGAAAAAAGTCACACTATGATTGTTTACATGGATATGTGTACTAGTCCTTCCAAAAAAAATCAGTTTACAGATCTGTGTGGTATACCTCAACTTCATGTGTTTTCCCTCCATTCAGAGGTTAATCAGGAGGTCCAGTGGGGTCTATAATGAATCTTCAGGGAACGTGCCCACCTGCTGATCCCATGTGTTCAGTACATGGTATCTCCATTATGATGTTAATGAGCAGACTGTTTTTATAAAACAAAGCTAGATCTCAAACGATTACAGTATGGGTGCTTAAAGCAGGGGTTTCAAACATGCGGCTCTTGAGACTGCTGCATGCGGCCCTCTGGCACTATAGACCCCTTGGTGATTGTGGCCCTGTCAGTGCTTTATTGCAGTCCACACAGAGACTAGCTCTCTGCACAGCAATACCAATGCCAGCCGCCGGCCAATTGGAGGCCTGCATCTGACATCGGTATGACAACATATGATGTCAAGAAGGGGACCAGGATGGGGACATTACTACAAGAAGGGGGACTAGAATGGGCCGTTACTATTAGATGAGGTACAGGTTGGGATGCAAGATGTTTACCAGAATTACTATATGGTGCTAAATGTAAGACAGTATTATTGTATGTGGCCAATTGGGGATACCATAATTGTAAAAATGTAAAAAAAAGAAAACTTCAAAATAAAGCATGACCCGTGCTATGAATGGTGTTTAAAAAATAAAAAAACACACCAAAAATGTTCAAAACCATGATCAAAAACTGGATAGAAAAAAATGCTATCACTAAAAACATCACTTTCTCCTGGAAAATAATGAGCCCCACCCCCAAATTCAGTTTTTTTCTATGTGCGACCCATATACCCAGCCGAGTTTGACACCCTTGGCTTAAAGGGACTTTGTCTCTAGGTTTTTGCCACCTCATCTGAGAGCAGCATAATGTAGATAAAAAAGCGTCTGATTCCAGCAATGTGCCCCTTAGTTTACTGGGTGCAGCAGTTGTGATACAGAGTTTTTAGATGTAGTATGTGAAAGCTTTCCCTCCCACCCCACTTTACAGCTTTCTATGTACATGGTATATTGTCAGTAAGCTGCTAATCAGTGCTGGGGGCGCAGTTGGACAAGGGCTCACCAGTCCTGGCAGTGATAATCACCTCTGCTGATAAAACGTTAATTGTATTGTAAAGGAGTCATATGGGACTACATAGGAGCCGAGTCATATAGCTGCATATGAGGCAGACTGTCAGTGTGCTTACTGATCCCTGTCCAATACCTTAGGTGCTTGCCATAGTGCACACATGCATCAGAATTGGACCACAGAAGAAGGTGGCTTGGCCTGATATTTTATATTTTCTTTTACATCATGTGCACAGATTGGTGAAAAGATGTCATCAAGATGCACTTGGGAAGAGGGCAAACTAGCAGAGGCAGCGTAAAGTTCTGGTTAATGTTCTGCTGGGGAACTTGGGAACTTATATTCATATGAATGATACTTGATGCCTACTACCAGACTGTGTACAACCCTTCATGTTAGTGGTGATCTCTAATGATTTTGACCTTTTGTAGGCAAAGGTCCCTGCCCTACTGCAAAAAAATGGTTCAGGGATGGTTTTCTGGACAATTGTGGCCTCCCACCTATCAGTGTTGGCAGCAGCGGGGTGTAAATGTAGTGGCCGTTCCGGGTACTGAATCTGTGTTTGCATCAGTACAGTGTACATCAGCATATATCCAGCTGCTGCCAGAGCTGGTAACAACTGATGGATGATGGTGATGGCTGTGGGACTCTCAACAATCTGATATTGCTGACCTATCCTACAGTCCGCCATACATATTAGATGACTGTCTGATGATAGTTCGACAGACAGCCATCTTGGCCGGCTCTCTCTCACACACAGGAGCGCTTGTCCGGCTGTGCACTCCCGTGCTCTCTATGAGAGAGCTTATCTTCAGGAAGCAATACGAATGGCAGTCCAAAATCGGACATGCCGGATTGGTAATTTTCCCTAAATTGTCTAGGACTCCCAAACATATCGACCGAACCAGTGAATATCCGTGAGATTAACAGACTTGGGTCTAATGTGTGTGGGGGGAGAGGGATGGCTAGCGAAGAGGTCCTCAGAATCGCACTCCTGGGTCGACCCTTTTAAGATCTTGGTGCCCGATACCACAGAACTCTTGTGGCGTCCATACCTTTTCTTCTTAGACCTGTGTTGGCAGCATAAAGGGACTAAAAATACTCAACGCGTGGTTTCAATATCATAGCTGATTTACATATATTGTGTGCACCATGCTCATTTTGTACGTTTATCGCTTATTTCACTTTTCAGCTTTTTGATGTCAGGATCGTTCACTACAGGGCTGTTATTAGTTGAGTGATGCAGTGTTTATCTCGTTGTGTGTCCTTTGTCCATGCCTCCATTATGCTTTTTTTTTTTAATCAAAACATTTTCTTATTCCTTCATCTCTGCAACAACTATCAGCTCTTCTTTGGAAGGACTTATTGAAATATTATAAACTGAACAAATACTGAACAATCAGCGTGCACATTTATATAGTTTGCTTATGTTTTTGTTTCGGACTAGGTGTCTGCAGTGGACTCACTGGAAGGACCCCTACTACAGGTGGAAGGTCTCAGCGACCTACGTCTTGAACTTCACAGTAAGAAGATGAACATGCACTCCGTTCTGATTGATGAGCTGCATCGTCACCTGTACATTAAATCCACCAGTCGTGTTGGGCAGTGGAACCAGGACAAGAATAGAAGCGGGTATGGTGACAAATTATAGCCTAAATGTGTTTTATTATTGTTAACCTGGTTAATATCCTAGTATTAGAAAGAGCGATGTGGCGGATACCGAGCTGCTTTTCACCGTCCCTGATGCCATCAGAGTACCAATCCAGTATAAGATAAACATCTAAGTGCTCTCTGACGTTCTGGTCCTTCTGGATGCACTCACACAGTCAATGTATAGCATTTCTAACAATCAATCTTGCACTTGTTTTTTGCCCAAAGTCAATTTTGGAGTTTTGGGAGGACAGAGAAAGAACGATGAGCCTTTCAAGAGCTCTCTGTAACTTTATTTTTTGCACAAAGTCGTACATTTCTTAAAATGTCACAAAAATTGCTTTAGATGTACACAAAATAATTTGAGTACATTTGCAACAAATTTTGCGACTTTTTGAAAAGCTGTAAATGATGAACCAAGTGAAAAAAAATCTGTAAGCCTTAAAAGGTTTTTCCACTACTCTTTGACCCCCTTTCTTATGTCCTAACTCTTCCTAACAATCAGTTTTCTAATATACTTTTATTACCTTATGTTTCTTTTGTGAGCTCATCTCTGTGTGGGTCATATAGTCCTCTGTTGCCATGCAGGGTCTGCGACTTCCGATCTAAGAACCAAGATCTGAAGTGAGAAGAGCACGTCATTGGAGGGGTTGGGCTCCCTTTCAATGAGTGACAGCAGTCTGAGCACGCAAACTCTTATCACAGACTTCACTCTCCTCCTCTGCTTGAATCCTGCCGATGCTGACAAGTGCTGCTTGTTATTAGAAAGCATATCACAGTGCTTTTCAGCTGAAGGGGCCGGCACTTAAAAGCATCAGAAGGATCTAAGCAGAAGAGGAGAGTGAAGCCTGACCGGACTCTACTGATGCTTTGGAGTGCTGGCACTTTAGCTGAAAAGAAATGTGTTAGTAACATAGTAACATAGTAACATAGTTAGTAAGGCCGAAAAAAGACATTTGTCCATCCAGTTCAGCCTATATTCCATCATAATAAATCCCCAGATCTACGTCCTTCTACAGAACCTAATAATTGTATGATACAATATTGTTCTGCTCCAGGAAGACATCCAGGCCTCTCTTGAACCCCTCGACTGAGTTCGCCATCACCACCTCCTCAGGCAAGCAATTCCAGATTCTCACCGCCCTAACAGTAAAGAATCCTCTTCTATGTTGGTGGAAAAACCTTCTCTCCTCCAGACGCAAAGAATGCCCCCTTGTGCCCGTCACCTTCCTTGGTATAAACAGATCCTCAGCGAGATATTTGTATTGTCCCCTTATATACTCATACATGGTTATTAGATCGCCCCTCAGTCGTCTTTTTTCTAGACTAAATAATCCTAATTTCGCTAATCTATCTGGGTATTGTAGTTCTCCCATCCCCTTTATTAATTTTGTTGCCCTCCTTTGTACTCTCTCTAGTTCCATTATATCCTTCCTGAGCACCGGTGCCCAAAACTGGACACAGTACTCCATGTGCGGTCTAACTAGGGATTTGTACAGAGGCAGTATAATGCTCTCATCATGTGTATCCAGGCCTCTCTTAATGCACCCTATAATCCTGTTTGCCTTGGCAGCTGCTGCCTGGCACTGGCTTCTCCAGGTAAGTTTATCATTAACTAGGATCCCCAAGTCCTTCTCCCTGTCAGATTTACCCAGTGGTTTCCCGTTCAGTGTGTAATGGTGATATTGATTCCTTCTTCCCATGTGTATAACCTTACACAGCACAGCAGTGTTGTGCTGCTTGTCGTTAGAAAGCACGTCACAGAGCTTGTCAGCTGAAGGGCCAGCACTCCAAAGCATCAGCAGACTCAGTCTGTACCACACATGACATTCATGTAGAGGGGGAAGAGTGAAGCCTGTGACCTGAGCATGCGTACTCAGACTGCTGTCACTCATTGAATAGGATCCCCATCCTCACCAATGACGCAACCCTTTTCATGTCAGCCAATTTCAGTTACTAGATCAGAAGTAGCAGAGCCTGCATGACAACAGAGGAATATATGAGCCACACAGGGAAGCGCTCACAGAAGCAGCTCAGGTAATAAAAGTATATTAGAAAAATGATTGTTAGGAAGAGTTAGGGCATATGAAAGGATGTACAATAAGAGTGGAAACCCCCTTTAAAGTCCATCCATGATGGCGAACATGAAAAACAAATAAGAGAATGCATATAAAATAGACATTAAAAATGCTTAAAGTAAAAGAATAAGGGTGTGTGCGCACATTGAGTATTTGCTTACAAAGATTTCTACATGGTTTCTGTATCTCCAGGCAGCAAAAACTCACATTTTTGCACGTGTTTTTGTACAGCAATGAATGCTTTTTTGAGCGAAGTAAAGATATTTGGAAAAAAAAATATTTTGTGATGTAATTTTTTTTTGGTTCAACCCGTTTTTTCATTCTGATGCAGTGGCATCAGGGTTATGGGATTATGGCTTGATGTCAGCAGCTGTTGCTGACACCAAGCCCTAGGTTTAGTAATTAAGAGGTGTCAGCCAGACACCCTCATTACTAAATCGGTAAGTAAAGAGGTAAATAAACACACATAATTATTACAAATAAATTTGCGAACGCAATGAGAGTTTGAAACAGACCAGCATATGTATTAAGTTGAGAGGTTGTGAAGCGATCCAAATAAGCATACACAAGAAAAAATTGCGCTTCGTCCCAATTAGACCTGTACTATATTGCCCAAACTTGTAACAATAAATGTCAGTACCAAGGAGGTGTGGACAAATAATAAGCGTATATGTTACAACAAGCTTGCAGAGGGGTCCTTGCTAAGACAAGTAAAATGAGCCAATGTCTCTAAAAATGCCAACCTGAAAATGGAATAAATAAACTAGTTAAAAGGTTATGATCACTCGTGGATCAGAGTCTGATTGACAAAGTGTATAATTTCCAACAAACAAGGACTTCTCACAGTTAATTAAGAGGCTGTTAAGTCTAGTTCATAGGACATGCATATGTTGAAAATGCGGTAAAAAAACTTGATAGAAAGAAGCAGCCCCGGCCGGTGGCAAAGCTTCAATGAAAAAAAGGAGAGACAGTGCTGCGCGCTACAGACAGATTAAACCGGGTCGGAAATCTGCTGTGTGCACGCCGCCTGTTACCTTTGGTTGGAGCTCACGTCTTGAAAGAAAGAAGCAGCGGTGTTCCTTCTACGGTGCTGCAGATCTCCGGCGTCCTGTTGTTAGTCCCAGCTTCTGGACGTGGTCACTTGCTTCCTCACAGCGTGTGCACCATGTGGTGGACGGAGCAGGACCTGCCGTGACGTCACTGACCACGTGGAGCCGCGGGACAGCCTGGAATTCTCAGCGTCCTCACCTCACACACGACGGTTACTACCAACACTCCTAATTCCTGTCAGTCAGTTTTTCAAACACACACACATATTGTCACCAGACTATGCATGAGCCTTACCAGAATGAGCTTACATAGGCTGCAACCAAACAGCAACTGGCAGAAATCAGCATGCACCGCGATACCTGTTAATTTTTACAAAAAATGGAAAAAAAAAAATTGTGTGTGATCCCTGCTAATTTTCAGAAGCAGCAGAGGGAAAGCCGACATCTGAGAGCTGATAGTATTCTGGGAAGCAGCCAATAGCAATAAAGGTGCCCAGGCTATTAGTAAATATTAATAATAAAAAAAAAACCCCATATACTATCCTGACTGCAGTAGTCCACATAATCCAGAGTGTCTAACGGCGAGCTCACTTGTAGAGGAGTCACATATGGAGATGTAACTCCTCTAACCGGCTGCCGGCTACATACTTAAAGCAGCGTCATCGCTCCCGCAGTGTACAGCACTGAGCTGCTCTGAGAGGTCACAGGAATTCATCAGCTGATGAGCTCAGGTGATCTCACTTACAGCCCCAGTGCTGCATGAGAACTTTTTTTTTTTTATTTGAATATGCATTTAATTATTTAACATTTTTTTTTATTTTTTTTTTATGTTCGAGCACAGGAGGCGGCTGACGACGAGAGACTACTTTTCCCATCAGCAGTGCCTGCTGACCTGCGGTAAGCTTTTTACCGTGGGTCACAGTCACCGCTGCGGGGTCACTCTGACATCTGACAGTGTGACCCCCGCATCACTTTGATGGTGGTAATGTTACCGTCGATCAGCACCACTGGTGTTTCTTGCGCTGTCACACAGATGACAGCGTGGGAAACACCATAGGAAGACTGTAAAAATGCAAGTAAAAACCAAGCAAATCCGCAAACATTTTTATACCTGCATTTTTGCTGCAAATTTGACTGACTCATTTGAAGTCAGTTGGTGAAACCGCTAGAAATCCACACAAGCAATTGACATGCTGCAGAATAAAACACACTGCAAATACTCAAAGGAAAATTACTAATCATGTGCACAGCACTTCAGGATGCTCATTGAATTAGCTGGCATAAGCTTTTTTGTCCCAATTACGTGCGGAAAAAACGCAGGAGCGTGCACACAGCCTTAGGGGCACGTTAAAAACAGACAAGAAAATTACAAAAAAAAAGGTTCCGATGCATTGATGGATCCGGCTTTTGGTGTCCTTTTTTCGAATCCAATTAAATGCAGACCATTTTAGACAAGTAGCTCAGATTATAGTTAACCTCTATATGCATGGATTTTTTTCCACCTTCATTAAATTTGTAGCACAACTGGTTTTCTTTCAATATATCTAGCATGCTTTCCTGTAAAATATCCTATAATTAAGAAATACATAGTGGTATTGTTTGAGTGGAGCATAGTTCCGTTGTGCCATTTTTTTTCTGTTGCTTTTAATTTGAGGGCATTACCCTCAGGAGCTGTATTATCATATAAGGTCACCAGTCAGCACATATTGCGGCGGTAGAATCTCCTTCATTTTCCAAGGGAAATCAGTCAGCCAGGAAGTACACAGAATGCTGATGTAGCCATTTCTTCAGAGTTTGCTGCACTGCAAATCTAATAGATGTTGGAGGACTCTTACTGAGTGCACAAGGCGAATTACAAATGGACGCTTCGATTTGCAGATGGTTTGATATGGTGTTCACATCCGTATGTTAAGAAAATATTCTAAACTAAATTGTGTGTCAGGTCCCTAACAGTGCGTATGTATATATTATATATGTATTCACATAGATTTGAATTACCGGTATTCTTTTATTAAAGGGAACTCGACCTGACCAATTATCTTAATTATTTTTTAAATTGACAATTTGTTTTTTTTATGTTAAAATAGGTATTTAAACTAAAAAAATGAAAATCTTGCAATTTTCACCCAGGCTACTGTTTGTTTGTATTTTTACCACATAAATGTCGCTAACTTGTGAACAGGTTACTATATCTGCCAAACTCAAAGGCCGTTATTTAGCCTTGAATTGCCAGGGCAAACACCACAATCATAATTTCAGAATGATGATAGGGTTAAAGAGGGAACTCCCACGCTCTGTTAACCATGTAGATGTAGTCCCTATTAACAGCAGCATATAAGGGGTTAAATGGCCATGGTCAGTGTCAAAACTGATGATTGCTGATGCACCAAGTTGGCAGCTATAGTGTACAGCCGACACCTGCTGGATTGTCATCTATCTGGGGATGTCATTCTCTTATGTCTCAGGTCAGTAAGAAGATATATTGGTGGTCTTTAAGGGGTTAATGCATGCAACATGTATGCCTCCTTTGGGGATGGTGGTGGTGTGGAGGGTTATTGAATGTAAATTTGGATATTCAGTGATTTTCTTTCTGTCTTTTTCTTATAATGCAGTTCACTTCCAAAAGATTCCCCGCTTCCCGTTCTTGATGTCACAAATTTGTCTACTCCACGCAAGTTCTTAGATACTTCTCAGTTTGGCTCTCCGGGCTGCTCCACTGGTAGGATATTGTGATGGTTCTTGTGCTCGCTTTCTTATATCGTATGTACTGACTGCTGAAATCGTCTGAAGCATTAAAAGAAAACTCCAATGAGACTGAATTTTGGGTTTACATTTGTTTTTTAGGGTGTTCTTCATATTGATTTAGCTCAATACTTTGTATCTCTGCTATTTGCTCTTTAAATGAGTATTTCCATCTCCAAGATCCTATCCAAGTATGTAGTAGGTGTAGTAAGAATATTAGCGAATAACTCCAATTACAAATATAGTACCTTTTTTCTTATTTGCTATGTCTATTTCCTCATGCGCAGGCATTGCAGGATCTTAAGTATCCATGGTTATGACCACTGATATAGTGATGGTTAGTTAGCTATTTGCTAGTGGTCATCAACATGGATACCTAAGGTCTTACAATGCCTACACATGAGGAAAGACATAGCGAAAGACCTTAGGTATCCATGTTGATGACCACTAGCAAATAGCTAACTAACCATCATTTTATCAGTGGTCGTAACCATGGATACTTAAGATCCTGCAATGCCTGCGCATGGGGAAATTGACATAGTGAATCAGAAGAACTATACTACATTTCTAATTGGAGGTATTTGCTAATATTATTATTATTACACCTACTACATATCGGGATAGGATCTTAGAGATGGGAATATCCCTTTATATGGGTCGTCCTCATTCTCTTGTTAGTTCAGCTTTCCTCACACACTGACCAGCGCTTCTGTGTATACAATTGCTTCTGGTGGAGGAACATGTGACCAGACCGGTCCATTAGCCTCCAATAGAAAAGGGCTTTCTCATGTGAGGCGTTATACAATGTGAGCAGGTGATGGACTGGTCTGGTCACATGTTTCTCCACCAGCAGACATTGATTCTGACAGAAGTGCTGGTCAGTGTTGTGAGGAAAGCTACAGTAAGGCTTACTAAAAAACTAATACCATAAAATATTAAAGTTTATTTCAAATTAAAATTAAAAACCAAACCAAACTCCGATTCAGTAATGTAACACCAGGTCACTGATTGTGGGGCATAGTGCAATGGTGCTTACTTGGTATGGATATATGATCAATTCGCTGTTAAAAGGCATGCTGCAATATTTATTTTCCAGGACGTCCCCCTGACAGCACCCTGGAGGACGTCGTCCTCCTCCTTGCAGGGATAGGAAAAACACACGAGAGGTTAAAAGGTCCCACTCCGCCCCCTTTTCTTCAGTGTTTTTCCTGTCTCTGCATGGAGGGACACACAAGAGTTGTGCAGATTGAGAAGGTTTACCAGAGACCGGAGGGTTCAGAGGGATCGTGCGGCTGGTCCAATATCCCCCCCCCCTGTCAAGTGGCCCAGGGCAGAAACTTCCCGGTGGGGAGTCCCTCTGCCCCAGAGACCAGTCGAGCGGACGGGCTCCTGGGTAGAGCCGCTTCCTCCCGGCAGTGGGCTCTTGCGCCAGGCAGGAGAAGAGGCGCCCGGAACTATGTGTTCCATACAGGAACACGGAGGAGTTGGCGGTCAGCAGCCACTCCCGGGACCGAGCGTCATTTCCGGTGACGTCAGCGGGGCCCAGCTTGCGTTCCACATCGTGGAACGCGGAAGTAGGTGTACAATAACCGAGCGTCACTTCCGGTGACGTCATCGGCGTATCCTGTCCGGCGTTCCACAGCGTGGTATGCGGACATAGTAAGGGGTAAAAAGCGAGCGGCAGATTTAATTAGGTTTGCACTCAGGCTTCTGAGGGTCCGCATGTGAACAGGACTCGCTGTCTAACGTTCAGCGTCGCTTGTTGGCACAGTGTGTGTGTGTTGAAACAAGAGTCTAAATGCCGGAGACGAAAGAGGATATGGAATTCAGGAGTGAGGATGCTGGGGTAAGTGCGCATAGCGCAGAGGCTCCTGCACACACATTTAGACACTAATCCCAGCCCTATTATACATATTCTTGTATTATTAGGATAAGGATATTCCACAGACACCCCTCCCAACGGCTAAAAAGCCAGGCAAGGCCTTGGCAAAGAGTAACCGTTGCTCCATATGTCACTTAAAGCTTCCTGAGGCGTACAAAAAATCACTCTGCAGCTCATGTATTTCCAAGGTTGTAAGGGAAGAACAACCAACATTCTTGTCTGAGATGAGGAGTTTAATCCGGGAGGAAGTGCAAGCCTCCTTGGCTACCATATCACAACAGCACCATTCCATTCCAGGCCGTAAGAGACCCAGATGGGACCCAGAACAGAGAGATCTTGATATATCTTCAAATGAAGAATCAGACCTTAAAAGCTCAGACCAGGAAGAAGGAGAGCTCCCACTAGAAGAGCAGGGTCCAGGAAGGAAATATCTCTTCCCAGTGGAAAATACGGAAGATCTACTACAGGCGGTGAGAAATACTATGCAGATAAAGGAGGAGCCACGTACAAAGTCCAGACAGGATCTAATGTTTGGAGGTCTTACATGTCAGAGACAGACGGTGTTCCCTGTAAGCGAACATATCCGGCTGATGATATTGCAAAAATGGAAAGAAGCAGAATGTAGACTAGTGATGTCCCAAGAATTTAAGGGTCGTCTACCATTTGACCCAGATGATATCAAGACATGCGAAGAAATCCCTAAAGTCTATGTACCTGTGGCCAAAGTTACAAAAAAGACATCCATTCCTTTTGACTACTCTTCAAGCCTCAGAGATGCCATGGATCGCAAGGCAGATATTCTCCTACGTCGAGCTTGGGAAACGTCAGCAGCTCTGATACGGACTAATATAGCGGCTACTTCGGTGGCCAGATCCATGTTCTTATGGATGGGGCAATTAGAAGAACATTTAGTTAATAAGACCCCACGGGCTGAAATAATTTCTTCCCTTCCCATTATAAAATCCGCCACGGCATTCTTGGCTGATACTTCAACCGAATCAGTGAGATTTGCGGATAGAAGTAGTTCCTTGTCTAACGCAACCCGTAGAGCTATATGGGTTAAATCCTGGTCGGGTGATAACCCTCTAAAAATAAATTATGTGCCATTCCCTTTGCAGGATCTAAGGTGTTTGGACAGGCGTTAGATGACATCTTAGAGTTTGCGTCTGATAGTAAAAAAGGGTTTCCTGAGGATAAACCTAAGAGATTTCAGCCCTTTCGTAAAAGGCCACCACCTCGCGAACAACCTGACTATAGAGAGCAGTGGAGATCCAACAGAGGTACCTATAAAGGTTCCTATGCTCAGAACAGAAGGGGAAAAAATTCCCTTTTCGGATCAAGCTCTAGATCTAGAAGACAATGACGCCATAGGTATAGGGGGCAGGCTCAGTCTTTTTCTAAACAACTGGAGACAGATAACAAAAAACGAATATGTACTAAATATAATATCAGAGGGCTACAGAATAGAGCTTATATCTACCCCGCTCCAAAGGTGTATCTCACCGACAACCGTGGCAGCCGATTCTCCAATGTTCTCAGACCTTCAGGAACTTTTCGGGTCCCCTCATCAGAAATAGGAAGAGGTCACTACTCTCCCCTATTCTCAATCCCGAAACCGTCAGGGGAAGCACGCACAATAATTTAAAACCGTTAAACTTTTGGGTCAACTACCAAAGGTTCAGGATGGAATCCATAAGATCAACCATCCACCTCATGGACAAAAATTCAGTAATGTGCACTCTCGACCTGAAGAATGCGTATTATATCAGGTTCCAATACATCCAACCTCTCAGGAACTTCTGAGGTTCTCGGTAAGTCTGCCGGACCAAACCTGCCACCTCCAATTTCAATGCCTCCCGTTCGGTTTGGCCTCAGCTCCAAGAATATTTACGAAGTTGATCGCAGAGGTAGTTGCATATCTAAGAAACAAAGGAATTACAATAATTCCTTATTTGGACGATTTTCTACTGGTAGCCCGATCAGAAAGAACGTTACTCCTACACAGAGATCGAACCATTGCAATGTTGGAACACCTTGGCTGGGTCGTAAATCGAAAAAAGTCACACCTGAAGCCCGAATCTCGGAAAGTATTCCTTGGAGTGCTTCTGGACTCTACCTGCAGACAGTCCTTTCTACCAAGAGAGAAGCTGGAATCAATAAGAAAAATGATCACAGAATTCCTGAAACATCGGGTTACCATAAGATCAGCCATCAATATCTTAGTAATAATGACAGCCTGTATCACCTGTGTCACGTGGGCTCAAGCCCACTCAAGACTATTACAAAGACCGGTTCTCTCGGTATGGGATCGGTGCCAGATGTCTCTGAACAGACCAATACATCTATCAACAGTAGTGAAAAGATCATTATGATGGTGGATACAACCCGGCAACCTAAGGACATGAGTTCCATGGATCCCGACCCGTTGAGTAGTAATCACCACGGACGCCACTCAGTGGGGATTGGGAGCACACCTAGAAGGAAGGTTTTTTCAGGGCAGGTGGCCCGAAGACATCAGCCACAAGTCATCAAACTTCAGAGAACTTTATGCAGTTTGGGAGACCCTAAGAAGAAACTGTTCTCAGCTAAAGAACAAGCATGTGAAGATTTTAACGGACAACATGACAGCAGTGTCATTCTTGAGACACCAATGAGGTCCCAAGCACAAAGCACTACAAGATCTAGCGCAAATGATATTTGCCTGGGCAGAGAACACAGTTCTTTCAATTACAGCAGTGCACTTTTTAATTTGTCACAAAATATCCTGTCCGACTACCTAAGCAGGAGAAAGGTTTGTCCAACAGAGTGGGAACTAAACCAAGAAATTTTCCAAATATTGTGCCACCGTTGGGGAACTCCCAGAATAGATTTATTTGCCACAAGAAAAAATTCGAAGGTGCCCAGATTCTATTCTCTCAATCCTTCAGACATGCCAGAAGCAGTCGTCGCCTTAAGCCAGACTTGGGCCGAACCACTCTCCTATGCTTTTCCTCCGTTGGCACTCATTCCAGTGGTTCTCAGGAAAATTCAGGAAGACCAGGCTACAGTGCTGTTGATTGTGCCATTCTGGCCAAAGAGAAGCTGGTTCCCGTTGCTGGGGTCATGACTGCAGAGAACCCAATCAAGCTTCCTCTATGGAAAGACGTCATCTATCAGGGTCCGGTCTTGCACCAAAACCCGGGAAGATTACATCTGTCAGCATGGATCCTGAAAGGGACATCTTGAAAGCCCGCGGATCTTTAGATGAAGTCATTTCAACCATTCAAGCTAGTAGAAAACCAGTAACTTCGGCGATCTACTACAAGATCTGGAAGAAATTCTGTATGGAGGGTGGCAGGTCGGCTGTGTTGCCAGAGACCCCGGATGTCCCCAGAGTTCTGGATTTTCTTCAGTCTGGGTTCAACATGGGTCTTAAGCCTAGTACCCTTAGGGTATGTGCACACGTCAGGATTTCTTGCAGAAATTTTCCTGACAAAAACCGGACATTTCTGCCAGAAATCCGCATGCGTTTTTACCGCGATTTTACAGCGATTTTGATGCGTTTTTGGTGCGTTTTTTTCCAAATGCATAGAATTGCGGGAAAAACGCAGAAAATCCGCAAAAATAATGAACATGCTCATTTTTTTACCGCGATGCGTTTTTTTCGTGGAAAAAAACGCATCCATGTGCACAAAACATGCAGAATGCATTCTAAATGATAGAATGCATAATGTATGTGTTTTAATGAGTTTTTATAGCGTTTTTAGCGTGAAAAAATGCGAAAAAAAAGCGAAAAAACCTGAACGTGTGCACATGGCCTAAAGGTACAGATTTTGGCCCTCAGCACTTTCTTAGATTATCCTTTGGCCGCCCACCCATGGATAATTAGGTTTGTTAAAGCCATCCAGAGATTGCTTCCCACCTTAGGCAGTTAACCCCCTCTTGGGACTTGGTCCTTAGGGCTCTATGTAAAGAACCTTATGCCCTAAGTGAAAACATGCCTATCTCAATTCGTACATGGAAAACAGCCTTTCTAGTAGCAATTTACGACAGCTAAAAGAGTGGGAGAGATTCAGGCTTTATCTATTAGGGATCCCTATCTTCAGATTCACGATGATCACATAATCTTAGACCCATCGTTTATCCCAAAAATTGCATCAGTTCAAAACCGGAACCAAGAAATAATTTTACCCTCCTTTTGCCAAAAAGCCTCCAATGCAAAAGAGCAATCTTTACACTCCTTGGATGTCAGACAAGCAGTGTTAGACTATCTAGAGGCCACTAGTACCTGGAGAAGGGACCCTAACCTATTTATCCTGTTTGGGGGAAAAAATAGGGGTAAAAAAGCTTCCAAAACTTTTATAGCTACATGGATCACAACTGTAATTGCTAAAGCCTATTCATCAGAAGGGGTGGACTGCCCAGTGGGAATAAAAGCTCATTCTACTAGGGCTATTTTAGCATCATGGGCTGAACGAGCAGGGGCGTCCTTAGAACAAATATGTAAGGCCGCAACCTGGGCCAGGGTGAATACATTTTGTAAACATTATAAACTTGACGTGTTAGCAGCCCAGCGAGCGTCATTCGGGAGAAAAGTTCTCCAAGCAGTAGTCCCACCCTAGAGGAGTTTTCTTTGGTATTCTCCAGGGTGCTGTCAGGGGGACGTCCTGGAAAATGGGTATTAGACCTACCGGTAATTCGGTTTCTCCAGGAGTCCATCCTGACAGCACCATTACTTCTCCCCCCTATGTATACTATTTTCATATGCTGTAATATGATTTTGTTAATTAAAAGAATTCAAATTTGCATCTATCCATGGTGTGGTACTTGTCAAAACACTGAAGGAAAGGGGGCGGAGTGGGACCTTTTAACCTCTCGTGTGTTTTTCCTGTCCCTGCAAGGAGGAGGAGGACGTCCTCCAGGAATTACCGGTAGGTCTAATACCCATTTTGATGGATATGCTGAGATGGGGCATGCTGAGGGTATGTTGCAACATTATTCCATTTTGGACAGGCTTTAATAAGGTTGCAATTATATAGGCATGCTTATAAAAAAGGAAAAATCTCCAATTGATTGTATTTTTCTGCTGGGGCTCATAATTCGAGACCCTATTGGGACAACTATTATTTTTATGCATGTTACACTGTGACTCCCTATACAGCTTGTTTTAAGCTATAATCTGGAAATCCCTAAGAGTGTTAGTTATCCTACATGTGACAGTGGGGGTTGTTGGCTATTCATTATTGAATGATGATATTATATAGCTCCCTGGTATCCTAGTTAAGTTTACTTTAGGGGAACTGTAGGGTTACCAGGATCAGCCGCCGAGGAGCAGGGGCGCCACATTGCGTCCAAGAGGGTGCCAACCTCCGCTGGTAGGTAGGGATCATTCTAGGGACTCATTAGGGTGAATTTTAGTTTCCTCAAATTTACCCTAGAGGATAAAATTGTTTTCCACCAGACATTAATTTTTTGTGGTGGCAGTTATTGTTTAGAATTCCTGGTTTTTTTGCTACACTGTATGAGTATTGTATGTCCTTTTGTACGGTTGTATTTTGGTAGGGGTATTATCCGGTAACTCCACTCTATAATAAGGGATTTCTAGGGACAGAAGGGCGACCACCGAGGAGCGCGTCGCCATATTGTGTTCAAGAGGGTGCCAACCTCCGCAGGCAGGTAGGGGTGAATTGGGATAAGTAGGTATACCCATACCCTAGCCTGCCTTATGATCTGGTCTGTTAATAGTGGGTCAAAAGTAATCAGTGACCTGGTGTTACATTATTGATTCTGAGTTTGGTTTTTAATTTTAATTGGAAATAAACTTTAATGTTTTATGGTATTAGTTTTTTAGAAAGCTACAGTAAAAAGAGAAAACGGATGACCCCTTTAATGCAGCTTGTCATGATATATGCTGATCCAAAACCGTATAAAGTTACATAGTAACCTATGTTATGTGTTAAAGAAGCAATACTCCCATCAAAATTTGTATCCTCTTAATATATTGCACTCCTCATATTATATAGGACTGTGTTGCCCTTCTACCCACTTAAACTAGGTGACAAATTCCCATTGAACAGGCGGATTTCAGACATTTAGTGTGGCATCTGGTGACTAAATGTATAGTGGTTATAAAGCAGTATCCAGTTAGTGGCTGCTTTATTTGGACCTATGAATGTATCTCTTAACTTCATGATGTTTTTTTTTACAGTTAAAGACCTGAGCCTTCAAGAAATCAAAGAAGATCCTGATTCGGATCCTGAGGAGAGCAGCATAGTATTTATGGGAGTTCTTATTAAAGGTCTAGCAAAGCTGAAAAAGATCCCAGAGACTGTGAAAGCCATTAAGGAGCGCCTTGAAAATGAGCTAAAGCAGATTGTAAAGCGTTCCACAACTCAGGTGGCTGACAGTGGCTATCAGCGAGGAGAAACTGTGACTCAGGAAAACCAGCCACGGTAAGATGTGTACTGCAAACTTACAGAACAATCAGCTCAATAGTCATCAGTGTTCTACATATGCTGCATCCCATCCCTGCAGTAAGAAAACCTCATATTCTGCTGGGAAAAAGTAACATAACATTGAGATTAAAAGTCAGGAGATTACAGATGGCGTTTGGTGTGTTACAAAGTGGCAAAACTTCTAGAAACATGCCCATATTTTTATGCAACTTCATGGTGAGGAAAAAACATGTCTGTTACTTACCGGTAATGTGTTTTTTCGGAACTCATGACGGCACCAACGAGAGAGGGGATCCGCCATTCAAGGACAGGAAACCTTGAAGATGCGTCTCTCTCTCCGCATCACACAAAGAACCCACCAACCAGAAGATGATCATCTTAGTAATGGGAGCGAATATAAGGGTGCTGTCATGGGTTCTGAAAAGCACATTATCGGTAAGTAATATCCATGTTTTTCGGTCACCCATGACAGCACCAATGAGAGAATTACAGAAAATGAGTCATATATTAGAGAGGGACCACAGCCTGTAGAACCCTTCTCCCATATGTGAGATCAGAGGAGGCAGATAGATTTAGTCTACAGTGGTTATAAAAGGTAGAAGGTTACGACCAAGTTGCTGCCAGCAGATGTATTTGATGTGCATATCCGTTCTTTCTGCCCAGGATGCTGTCTTCGCTTTTGTAGACTGGGCTTTCAGCTCTCCTGTAGCTGCTCTGCCTGCCCCTGCATAGGCCATCTTATTTAAGTTCCCACTGGCATTTTTGCTGTGTTTTTTGCTGCGTTTTTTAATGCTAATTTTCTGCTGCTTTTCACAGTACCAGCGAAGCCTATGAGATTTCAGAAATCTCATGTACACACATTGTTTTTTTTTTGTCATCAGTATTTTGTGCTTTGCATGTTTTTTGGCCATAGAGCATGTCACTTCTTTCAGCGTTTTTTCAGTATTTTTTGCCAATTGAAAGCAATGGGTGATGAATAAAATGCTAACAAAATGGAAAAAGCAAGTACAGCAGTGTATGAGACACATTTATTATTGTTATTTTTGCCAGGTTTACCATCTTATCTTGGTCACCTGAGATGGCAGTTTGGAATAGTACAGTTGAATTAAATTAGTGATGCTTACAAAGTAAACATTGGTCAACAAAGGTGTGAATTTGAGCCATGCCTGTGGTTGACCAAGGTGTGAGGGTGCACAGTGTGTGAGCAGCTCAATGGCATACCAAAGTGTGAAAGTTTAACAGTGTCCTCCAGCTCAATGTACTGCCAGTGTGTTAGGTAAATTATTCCAGACAAATTCACCTCCCTCAGCTGTTACATTTGTATGTTTAGTTTTTCATGAACATATGTCTTGTATTGGTAACCTGTGTTCATGTTTCTGTGGTGGAAGCAAACCTGAACTTTGGGATCCTGAAAAATGCCCCAAAACATGCGTTTTTGACACTGCTTCTTTTCTGCCAAGAGTGCAGGTTTTTGCTGCAGAAAAAAAAATGCAAAAACGCCTCGTGTGAACTTAGCCTTAATGGCCTCTCTTGTACACCTTGATAGGGTAACTTTTGAAACTTTTATTCCTTGCCTAGGCCCCTAAAAGGAGATGAATAGAGCCCTATACTTCCTCCAAGACTTCATAGATATTAAATACTGTAGAAGACATCTAACATTTAAGGTGTGAAATTTTTCCTCTTTACTATTTTGGGGTCAGGACAGAAGGAATGTAGAACTATCTCCTGTGACCTATGAAATACAACCTTAGGTGAATAAAAGTCGTGTCAGGGTAACCTTGAGACCCATCTTCCAAGAACAGGGTGAAGGGATGGTCTGAAGATAGAGCCTATATGTCACTTACCCTATGGGCTGATGTTAAGGCTACCAGCAGTATTGTTTTCAAGGTGACTATTTTTATGGGCCGTGAACTTAGAGGCTCAAAAGGCGATTCTGTTAGGCTACGTTCACACTAGCGTTCGGCTAGTGTGCGTCGCGCTAGCGTCGGGCAACGCAGCGGCGACGCACGCGTCATGCGCCCCTATATTTAACATGGGGGAAGCATGCGTTTTTGCTTGTTGCGTTTTCCGACACGTGCGTCTTTTTTGACGCTAGCGTCGGACCAAGAAAACGCAACAAGTTGCATTTTTCTTGCGTCCGATTTTCGTCAAAAAACGACGCACGCGTCGAAAAACGCAGCGTTTTGCGTTTTTCGGTGCGTTGTGCGTCGCGCCGCCGACGCAGCGGCGCACAACGCTAGTGTGAACGTAGCCTTAATGCATTTAGAACTGAATTTACATCCCAAGAAAGAGTTTTTGCTATAGGGATCATTCTGGATTTAACACATGCCTGAAATTTAGCCATTTGTTTCCTGCGAAATTTCAGTTGTATAGTGCTACCATGGCTGAAATTTGAGCTTTCAAGGTACTAACAGCCAGACCTCATTCTAGCCCTTTCTGAAGGAACTCTAGGATTTCTTTAGAGGGACACTACCCCTCCCCAAATTGGATTCTGTGGATGACAGGAAATTCTCGGCTTCCTACTACTAAAGTAGACCAGATTAGAAGAGAACCCTTTAGCAATGACCTCTCAAGTTCCAGTCTGTTAAGTGCAGCCCAGTCACCTGAGGATGGAATATGGACCCCTGATCAAGAAGGTCCGGGATCTCTGGAAGAACCCAAGGATTCGTGACTGACATGTTTTTCAGCCAAAAGAACCATGGTCTCTTGGGCCAGAAGGGGGAGAAATTCCCTCACCCCATCCTCCCTGATCTTCCTTAACACTGCTGGAATCAGACATATTGGAGGGAAAGGCATACGCAAGGCTGAAATCCCATTTAATCTGAAAGGTGTCCACTACTTGAGGGTTTTCTCTTGGATTCAAAGAATACTTCCTTAGCTTGCTGTTTCGCCTTGTTGCGAAAAGGTCGATCTACAGACAACCCCGTATGGCCACGACCTGATTGAACACCGTACTTTTTAGGGACCACTCTCTGTGTAGCAACAGTTTGCGTCTCAGGAAATTTACTTTGATATTGTCCCTTCCCTTGATATCTAGAGTGGACAATGATGGGATGTGGTCGATCTACGGACAACCCCGTATGGCCACGACCTGATTGAACACCGTACTTTTTAGGGACCACTCTCTGTGTAGCAACAGTTTGCGTCTCAGGAAATTTACTTTGATATTGTCCCTTCCCTTGATATCTAGAGTGGACAATGATGGGATGTTTGCTTCTGCCTTTGCATTCGGTTTCTGGAGTGAGTGCTCCTCTGATAGTTTATGTACGCAACTGTGACCTGATTGTTCAAGAGTATATTTACGTGGTCGCCTCGTAGGAAGGGTAGTAGACTGTTTAGTGCATTTTCCACTGCAAGAAGCTCCCACATATGAGGAGACCCATCTTTCTACCTCTGGCCATGTACTCTGGACTAGGTGGCTGTCCAGGTGAGCCCCCCATCTCTTGGGACTGGCATCTGTAGTGACTAATTTGGTGATGTGGGGAATCCATGGCACACCCTCCCGGAATGATCCTATCCTCAAATGCCAATGGATCGAGAGTATCTCTTCTTGTGGAAATGTTAGTTTTCCTTATAGATAAACTTGTTAGGAACTCTCACATTCTAGGATGTTCCATTACAAGTCCCTTGAGTGGATCTGAGCCCAATTTACTGCCGGGATACAGGAGATGAGGGAACCCAGTAGGGATATTGCTTTTCTGAGGGCCATTACCAGTGTTGTATTCCTCTAGAGATCAGACTGACTATCTTTCTCTTTTTTGATCTGGTAGATGACATTATTGTCAGTCTTAGTCCAACATCAGACCCAAAAAAGAACTGTATCCTTTGTGGGGCTAACTTTGATTTTTCTAGGTTCAAACACCATCCTAAGCTCTTCAAGATGGGGCATTTTTCCTACACTTGATCCTGACAATGATCGTAAGAGTTTCCTGCTATTAGGAAATCGTCAAGGTAGGTAATAGTCAGTTTGTTTTCTTCCTGAGGTGGGCCGTAACCTCTGCTATTAGCTTCATAAACACACTGGGTGCTACAGGTAGGCCAAAGGGGAGGGCGTTGTATTGAAAGTGCCTCCTGATACCTCCTACTGTTACAGCGACCCTGAGAAACTTCTGAAATCTTGCATGTATTGGCACATGATAATACGCATCCTTTAGATCTAGGACAGTCATATAACATCCAGGAAAGAGCAGCGGCATTGCTGATTAAATCGACTCCATCTTAAACATGTGAATTTTTATGAACTTGTTCAATTCTTTCAGGTTGATTATCATCTTGTTTGAGCCACCCATTTTTTTTAATGAGAAACAGGAGAATAAAATCCTTTCTCTTTTTCCTCCGGTGGAACTTCTGGTAAAACGCTCTGTCTCTAATGCCTGTTGTTCTGGCAGAGATGCTCGTGTGGCAGTCACAACAAATCTCTCTGGTGGATGTTGTCGAAACTCCAGCCTCAACCCTGATTTTTCCGGATTGAGGATCCAGATGCTGGAGGAAATTTTCTCCCAGGTTGGAAGGGAGAGAATTCCCCCCACCCCCCACCTAGAGAACAAAGTCACTTGGAGGTTTTTCTTCTATCCTGGGAGGGACCGCCTCAAAGGAATCCTTTACTATTTCTGGAGAAATCATCCCATCTATTTTGCTTTCTGACCACTCTCCTTTAGTTGAACTTTTTCCTCCGAAAGGACTGTTTGAAGAATGAAAAGGGAGATCTTTGGAATACTTTCTTATTATCCCCTACCATCTCGAGCATATCATCCAGGGCTGTGCCAAATAAGCACTCTGAGAGCACAACTTCCCTGGCCAGCACTTTAACAAGACAGCTCTATGGCCTGCATTAGATAGCGCTGCTGACCTTGCCAATCTAGCTTAATCTGCCGAGGCATTCTTTACTGGGAGTGTGGCCAAGATGGAGTCTCAAGGTGATTTATCCCTCAGCTGGTCTTCTAACCTATTCAACAAGACCATGAGTGATCTGGCCTTACAAGTTGCTTCTATGGCCGGTTTCAGTGCCTCTGCTGACTACTCCCAGGCACCTTTAAAGAAAAGTATCAATTTTCCCGTCTAAGGGGTCTTTTAATAACCCTGCATTCTCAAAGGGAAGAGATGATGTCCTTGAGGCTTTGGAAATGGCAACATCCAGTTTTGTGGCTTTATTTCAGGACGCTGTCGACTCCTCTTTAAAGGGGTATTTCCTCTTGAAGGAAGATGGAAGCGGCCCTCTTTTTTTCTGGTCTTTCCCAGTCCTTGTATTTTATCATTAATAGGTAAGGTTTTATGCTTTCTCTGATCCAGAGTCCCAAGCATTATGCCCTGTGTCCTGTACTGAATTTTTTTTTGTCTACCCATCCCATTTTGGACCTTACTGCTTTTACTAGATTGTCTACTTCTTCCTGGGGAAAACAAGGACCTGTTTCTGAGTTGCTTTCAGATGAGGATGAACTAGAAGAATCATCCAGAACACCTGTGTCTGATTCTGTACCTGATAACGTGGAAAATCTCTTGGTCTTGTGTCTGTGTGGTTTCCCCTGAGTAGGATAGGAAAGTCAACAAATTCTCTCGGTCCTTATGAGGGATTTTAAACTGGAGGTAAAATTCTGAGTCTCTTCCAATATTGTCTCTTCAATACAAGAACAGCACAATTTTTAGGCCATACCTTGGTCAACCCTTGACCACCTAGCGCACAAGCTTTGTGATTTGTTTTTCTTAAACACTTCTTAGGGGGCTCCTAGCCACAGAGGTAAAAGGAGAGAGAAAAGGTAAAACCTCATTAATAAGCTGACTTTCTTGTAGATCACTCACCACTCAGAGGATATGAAGGCACACCAGAACGGGAGGCAATATGTAATCCGAAATCTCTTCTTTGGAGACTGCGGAATCTACTATTCTGCTGGAGCTGTGCCGACTTGACTTGGAATCTCTGGTCCTGTGTGCTCTGCTTGAGCGTCCGCCACTCATGTCCTAGTGTGGCCGCTGTTTTTGCTTTTGCCGCTTTTGATGCCGGGGCTAGAGATGCTGTGGTTGCTCTGGCTCAGAGTGCTGCTGTTGCTGCAGCATTGTATGCTGCCGCCTTGAACGTGAAACACACGCCCCTGCCTGACTGACGATCCATCCTAAAATACATTGACTCCAGGGGATCTGCCAAACGGTGAGCTCCTACGGCTTCCGGAACCCGCCTGGAAGTATTAACCCGGGTGAAATTTCCCAGCGCGCGTCATCCGGGCGCAACTTCCAGTACACGACTTCCAGTCCGTGACTTTCAATCCGCTCCCTGTGTCTGATGGGACGCGTGGCTACATGCCACCATGCGGTGATGGTGCCGGAGACATCCGACGGATGAGACCTCATTGGACCCCCTGTGGTGCTTCCTGCTGTCCCAGCGCCAGCCGCAGCAGAGACTGTGCCCTAACCCTAATCGACTGGTCTGGGAACCTTGTCTTCCTTTTCCCTTTTGGTCTTCTTCCACAGTTCAAGAGAGTTCCCCTATCAAGGACAGGAAGCCAACTGGTGCAGGGAGATGCGCTGCCCTGTTTATTTTGCAGGTCTCCTGTTCTTGAAGGGTTGGTCCCCTTTCTCTTTGGTGCTGTCATGTGTGACAGAAAAAACTCCCAAAAACATATTTTCCTTTGAACTTATTACCAGCATCTCCCTACAAACCATTATGGTAGTATACAGTATGAAAATACAAGATCTAATAGCTCTGCCCATGTAGGGTTGTGGGATGACTTTCAAGGTGATTTCCTTGCATCTTGCTCAATAAAGGCTATGTACACCAAGACCCCGTTTTTCTTTTAGTTCTAATCAATCTGAAATGAAAAATGAAATAACTTTGCTTCAGGTCTTAATCAAGTAATACTGTTTTATTTCTACAGCTGCTGTGCAGACTGTATGTGCTTCCCATGTTAGCAAAACAATTCTTAGTATTGTAAGCCTGCAGCCCCCTATTTTTTCATATGTCGAAATAGGTAGATGAGGATTGGCGACCATCTAAGGTGCACCGCCGTAATATAGATTTGGGATGCTAGCTAAAACCTTTTGGCTGTGTGCACTCGTGATTTGGTGCATTTTTGTCGCAGTTTTTCTGTCCAGATTAGTGACAAAACCTGATGACTGCAAAGTGAATGAGAAACCTGAAGTGTCATGCACACGTAAAGTATTTTTGACTTGCAGATTTGATGCAGAAAATAATTGTCAGTTGTCATTTCTTAATGCATTTTTGCCTTGCGTTTTCACCATTGACTTCACTGAAATCAATCAAAAACGTGAGGGCAAAAATGCACCAAAACCGCACATTTTTGCAGCTGCTTTTTTTTGCCAAGAGATGCTGAAATTTTACTTATTGTGTGAAGATACCCTTATTGTATATTACAGTTACATGGAATTACTAAATTTGGGGAAAAAAAATGATAAAACTGTTGCATGTAGCCATCCCAAATGTATATTTTGGGGTCTAACCTGGGGCCTGTATTTAGACTGGAAACTGATCTGTGGTCTGTATTAATATTATAATTTAATCTGGGGTGTGTATTTTCTGTGTGTGGGGGGGGGGGATATTTTATGGTCTGTAATTATTCAACGGGTCTGTGGCATAGTCTACGGTGTGGGTTTATTCTGGTGTCCTTATTTAGTAATGGGTCTATAATCTGCGATCTGATCTCAGATATATATGTATGTGTGTGTGTATATTTCAGATTCCATATTTAATTAGGGAAACCGAGTACGGAGATTGTATTTATTCATTGTCTCTGGTGTATGTACTTATTCTGGTATCTTTTGTTCCTCTGTGGTTTTGTCTGAGATCTGTATTTATTTTGGGGTCTCGTCTGGGTCTGTATTTGCAGTCCGTGGTGATGTTAGAATATGTTATTTTTCTGGTGGTTAGGTTGAAGAGTTCCAGTCATTTCTAGTAAGGTCATCTGTCATTTACAGACTTTGTGTATTCTTTTCTGTAGTCTATACTTAAGTTACAATGTCTCTGTAGCTGTTTTCACCAGTCACATTTATATAAGATCTTACTGGTTCCCAAGTCTTATGATTCTTATTGCTATTGACTGTTCTGCATTGCTGCAAATCCTATTGGCACAGTGGAGGATTTTCTCTTGTGAGAATAGACCTCAGTGCACTTACTTTTGCCGCTGCTTTATACAAATTACTGTATATACCAGAGTATAAGCCGGGCCACCTAAATTTGCCACGAAAAACTGGGTAAGGTTATTGACTCGAGTATAAGCCGGGTGTGCATTGACCCTCATCCCAACCCTGATATGCATGTCTCCCCATCCCTGTCCTTGTATGCATGTCTCCCCATCCCTGTCCTTGTATGCATGCCTCTCCGTCCCTGTATGGCTCCTTATGTGAATATTCATCACCTTAATTAGCGGGGGACACGTGATTACTCGGTCATAAGAGCTGCTGGTGCCGGCCGGGACGAGATGCAGCGAGGGTGCGCAGGGAAGGTAAGCAGGATGTGTGCTGGAAGCCGGCGGCTGCGGCTGTACCTGCTCGCTGTAAGAAAAATGAATATTCACTGCCAACTCAACTCAGTCCCTTATTAAATAATTGGCTATTGTGAGGCATACATGAATGTTAGCAGAAATTAAAAGTTGCCAAAGTATGTATTAATTTAAGTGCAGATTAATAGAAATGACCCTTTTGAAGGGTTGTTGGCCAAAGAATAATATGCCTGCGCTTGAGTACTGACATATAAGACTTTAATTTACATAACCGCTGCTGCGCAGTGTAAGAGTAATGGACACCTGGCATGCGGACAGTGTTTCCACCCACACACTATATCACTTTTTTTACCAGCCTATAGCAGAAACAGTAACAGAGTGAGTCCAGGACGAACACTCATAATTTATAATCAATACATGGGTGTACTGTCCCCAACTTTACCCTGACAGTATTCATCAAGTGCAGGAGGACTTTTTCCATTCTGGTAGGGATTGTCTAGCTTTATTAACAATAAAGAAATGGTTCATTTGATTCTAAACTCCTTCATATTAACTCGTTTTACTTTTATTTCCATCAGGCTTCTTCTGGAACTTCTGGAGCTTCTGTTTGATAAGTTTAATGCAGTGGCATCAGCTCATTCTGTAGTCCTGGGATATCTGCAGGAGACTGTGGCTTCTCCCACAAGTCAAGATGGTGACACTAAATTGTATGACATGGCCGAGGTCTGGGTGAAGATTCAAACCGTTATCCAGGTAAAATTTTAGATAAGAGCTCACATTCCCTTAGATTTTAATGTACCTTCATAGATATTCTTGTAGGGTAGGGTGACAGCTTCCATGTCTATTCTGATTTAAAGAGTTATTTTCAATTTAGCAAGCTATTCCCTATCACAAGAAATGCAGAAATACCAAAAGTGGGGCTCTGCAAAGTCCCTTCTTGAATGGAGAGACAGGGCACATGCTCGGCCTCTGCTCCATTCCTTCTCTAATGGATTGCAGAAAATGGCAGGGCACCGAAGCTGGCTTTCTCAGTCAGTTCCATGGTCATGGAATGGCGCAGAGCCCAGCATGCACCCTACCTCTCCATTCAAGATGAGACATTGCAGAGTGGTGTCCTTGGGGTTATAGATTCTTGATCAGCAAGTTATTCCCTATTCCTAAGACTTGCTATTCTAGTGCTATTCTATCCTACTCTTTAATTGAGTTTGTTTGAAATAGGCTAAAGGGAGCAAATTGTGTCAAATATCATAAGAACCACAAATTACCTAATGAATTCCATGCTTCTTCTGCTCCACCACTTTGGTATCAACGCAAAGACGTGACACACTGGTGAAGAGCTTCGAAAGTACAGCAGAGGAGTAGTAGGGGATTTGTCAGCCAAGTAATGGACCTTTTGTTGTTTTATGTTATTTCATGTTATTTACTCCCCTTGACCCAATTTTTGTCCATCTTAGTAAAAAACCCTATTTTATTTTTTACATTTGAAGGAAAAAATAATGGATTATCCATCAAATGAAAATCTTTTCACTACTCAGTTTAAATAGCCTCATTTTTAATAGGATTGATTTCTCTTACTTTCCATAAAACGTCACAGAGTCAATATGTCATGTGTTATTACGTCTGTGTAGTAATGCTTTCTCCTTTTGCAAGGAAAGCATTAGCTCCGTAATTGTTTAACAGCCCGAAGAAAGAGAGGAGGCGAGACCAGAGTGTCTATGTATCTTGTATACATGAATGATGAAAGACCTGCTCTTCTTATCTTGGAAAATTACAGATTATGGATGTAATTTTCATTTTCAACATAAGTAGGGTAGGACAAGGCTTGAGCATAAACTGCTATTTACCATATTCCATCCATAACCATACTCTCAAAATACAAAACTTAGAAAAATGTAACCCATCACTAGATCCGTCAACAGTTTGTTAATTTGCTGAGATGTGTATTTTGCATTTCCTTAGAATGAACTGAAAAATAAGTTAAATGGCAAGAAGCCAGTAGAGGTAGTGTCTCTTACATAGTACACCTATATTGTTAGTTCTCAATCTTATTACAACAGGTTAACCCCTAAATAATGTTTTCAATCCCTGAAAACCATTAATGCCATTTTGTTCCTCAAAGAAGTGGTGTAGGAGCCGGTAAACAATTCTGGAAATCTTCTCCAGGATTGTAATATAGCTTAGATATCTTTACCGTCTTGTAAAGCATCTTTGATCAGGCTGATGTTAGTTTGCCTTATTGTAAAAGTTGGGGGGAATCATTGTATTCTTGGGGACCAATAGTTCGAGCTTACAATCCTACGGCATTTTAGAGTAAAATATACTTTGAAAGGGTAGCCAGAGCTTATATGTGTCGGATCACTAGTCCGAGACAAGTCCCTGGCAGATTATTCCCACCCCCTTATAGATGACTGACATCTCTACTTATGTACAAATAGAAAGAGATCGGAGAACATCAAGCACAGATAGTCTTATCCACTGGATAAATTGGGGGAGGTGAGGGATATAGGAATCGTCTGATCTATTTAACGGTTGTTTAACCCACTGAGAAATCAGGATTTTATAGCTACTGCAGTATCCTCATGTTGGGAGATTCCTCCGCTTGAAGGAAGTAGGAAGGTTGGGGGTGGTAGTCTGCACTGCTGTAGTTGAATAAAGGAATCCGGAAAGCATGGTAATGGTCGATTACGTGGTTTATTTTCTACATGTTTCGAAGTTGGACCAACTGAAGGTGTTGTGTACAGGCACAACATCTACAAACAGTGGAAAGCCACTGCTTCTGCCCCATGGCTGGAGGAAATGGCTCCTCCAGAAGTTTAATGGCAAAAATGGAACCTTGGCACTGCTGGAATGAAGAGCCTTGGGATTTATTTTTTATTAATACCAACGCATTTCTTAGTGCCTTTCTCAAAGTATAGAAAACGCATTATCAACCATTACAACGTTTTCTGGATTCCTTTATTGAAACACAGTAGTGCACACTACCACTACCATCCTCTTCCCAGTATAGATAAATATTGGGAGAGACCTGTCAGTTAGAAGGATCAAGGCGGGCAATGACTTCCTGGGATCTGCCCCACGCTACTCAGCCGTGTCCCTGGCCAGTTTTTCAAAATAATGTTTTCACCGCAAGGTCGCTAATCCGTTTCGCGCCTGTGAAATCTGGTGATGGGTCTCCTTTAAGAAAAGCCCAGCAAACACTGGTTGATACATTATAATTAATTCTGTTCCATGATTTAATTTGCAGCCACCGTTTTAATTTCTGGTTTGTTTGCATTTTTGACCTCATTTTTGTTAATCTTCAAATTTAGCATGAAGCGAATGGGGAAAAAGAAAAAGTTTCACATTCCAGATTAACATATATTCTGCTCGCTGTGCCAGCTAGTTGTCAGAATCAATTGATTTCAGTAGAACTGCATTTTTCAGTTCTTTCGATCCGCAGAACCAAATTGCTGTTAGCAGCAATTGCCGTTGTGTTATTAGAGTAAAATCGCTTAGTGTAACACTTTGCTAAGTTGGAAAAATTATCTTCTTGCATGATTTCATTGGGAGACGTGGTCAGTAATGTTAATGCAACCTCCACTGCAGGAAAGTCCTTTTAATTTGGGACAGGTTAATGCTTTCCACTGTTTTATCACTAAGCGTGGCAGTAACGGTTTCTGTAAATGTTTTCCTTTTTTTAATTAAACCCTAATTTACTTAGAACTGTGTTCCAATGTTCTTAATTAAAGTGATTACTTTTTTCCTCAAGTAATGCACATCGAATACAAATTGCAGGATGTTTTTCAGACAAGCCCAGGTTGTCATTTTTATTATATGCAGCCTCCTTATTCAATTTCTTTCTGAAGATAATTGGCTTTAATGTACTCACCGCAGCACAAATCAAGCTTTCTGGGTTATTTATTGCAGCAGCATTGGCTTCTGCTTGCTTAGCTTCCATGTTTGAAAAGAATGAGTATAAAAATATGCTGCGCCAAAGAATGGTTATGATTTAAAACAGCAGGAACACCTAGGAAACAGATGTCTGATACTCCTCATTCTCTTTAAATTCATCATTGCGCTTCTGTAATGAAATACTAGAGCCTTTCTCCGTGTTGGTGGCTTGAATCTTGCCTTCTAAATTAATAGAAAAACCTCCTTTCTTCTGGGCGCAGACATTTAACTGCTGTCAGAATGAAAGCTTGAGTATGAATGCTGATCATATTTAATACACTAGAAGAGCAAATGGCAAAATTACTCATTCTAGTCGTTTTTATTCGTGATTGAAAATATAGACCGATGATAGTAACTACACTTGTTGATGACCGCCTTTGAAGAGCTGTGTAAAAAAATGTCATGTACATAGATGCTGGCAGGCACAATGGCTGTACTTTATCGCCACAAGACCGATTTTCAGTTTCATGCACTGAGATGACATTATTAGAAAACAGATTAAAAGGACTTGACTGCTTTTTTCCCAGAAACCCCACCACACCTGTCCATCAGCTGCACCTTACGTTATGGCCCAGCCCAATAATAGAATGGCAATACCACTAGCATCTTTCAATGATGAGCGAACGTGCTCGGTTAAGGTGTTATCCGAGCATCCTCGGGTGCTAACAGTGTCTTCGGGGTGCTCGAAAATATGTTCAAGTCCCCGCGGCTGCATGTTTTGCGGCTGTTCGACACCCACAGTGCATGGCAGGGATTGCCTCTTTGTTAGGCATTCCCCGCTTGTGCTGCAGATGTCAGACAGCCGCGGGGACTGGAACATATTTTTGGAGCACACTGAAGGCACTGTTAGCACCCGAGGATGCTCAGATAACTCCTTAACCGAGCACGTTCGCTCATTGCTAGTGTAGTGCTATTTTGGGGAAAAAACTGCCTTGTCCTTCTAATCCTGGAAAACCCCTTTAATATTTTGGGTTATAAGTTGAACTCGATGGATTTATGTCTGCATTCAACTCTAAAAACTCTGAAACTATACTGGCCATATACATTTCCAGAAAGTTAGTCAGTGGGACCACCAGCCATCTAATGGGTATGGAGCAAGAAGGCTTTGCATGTATCATTTCATCATCTCTAATCACGATGTTCCTAAGGAGATCAGCCACTGTCAGAGGTACCTTATTGGTTGTCCGGCCTTTTAGTTGTATACTGCCTTTAGGGTATGTGCACACAATGTCTTATTCAGGTGGATCTGCTCCGAAACCCGTCTGATAAAGCACCCAGAGAATGCTAAAACAAAAGGAATATAAGCATTTCTATAAAAAGTAAACTTGCTGTTCATGTATTCAGTCTTTTGAGCCTCTTTTAACCACATCCGGTTTCCAAAGACACCAAAAGAAGTTACCTGACCATCCTTCATGAATTTTCAGCTCTGAAGATGCTCTATACTTCACATTACAAGCCAATTGGATGGCTAAAAAAAACGCTGACGGACAAAAACGACAAAGTGCTCTGGATACTAACTGAAAAAAGATGCTTAGGGCAAAAAAATGGCAGCATTTAGTGAAGTGTCTCTCTCCGGGGAAAACTCGACAGGTTCACCTGTGTATAAAAGATGTCATGAGCACATACCCCTAAATGTAACATATTTTGTTTCTTTTGCTGCTGAGATGATTTGTCTCATTCTCTATTACCTGTTGATCGAAGAAACAAGTGCAGGATTAATAGCGAAAGGATAGCCTGTGTGCTGCAGAACATCTGTTGTTAGCTTGTACTGTAAAAAAAATCATAATGGGAGGAATAATTTCAGAACTTTTTTCACTGTTGTCATCCATAATCTGTTTGATTCCATTGAGAAATAAATGTTTTCAGGTGGAAAAGAAATGAAATCATTCAGTCTTTTTGGTTAGGAGTTTGTCAGCATGTCACATCTAGAACTGGCAGCCTTTGCCCACTCTTCCTTGGAGTCACGCTCCACATCTGTCAGACTGCGAGGGCATCCCCTGTGTGCAGCGCCCTCTTCAGGTCAGGACATAGATTTTCAAGTGAATTCAGGTTGGGCTTTGGCTGGGCCATTTCAATATTTTCATCTTCTTCCACTGAAGCCATTCTTTAGTTGATTTGGAGGTCTGCCTAGTGTCATGCTCATGCTGAAAGGTGAAATTCCTGTTCATTTTAAGCTTTTTAGCAGAGGCCTTAAGGAATTTTGCAGCTTGTCTTTGTAACAGTTAATCATTTTGTCCACCATAACCCATAGGAGTTATGCAGGACTTTTTTTTTTTTTTTAAACAAAGTGCCTAAGAAACAAAAGGCAGGTAGTTGTTAACTACCTGTCTGTTGTGCCCAGCACTGATCTGTGACACAAAGCCGTCACAGATTGGCTTACGTGGATGTCACATCGACAGAGCAGCGTTTTCTCTTCTGCTATGCTCTATTGATGGGGTATGACTGCCAATGCCATGCTCATTGACACCCAACGCCTTGCTGCATGTCCCATCTGCAGAGCAGCTCAGAAAAAGAGCTGCTCTGCTGATGTGGAATAGCTGAATTGTTGGCAGGAGCGGTCGGTGACCGCTTGGAGCCTTTTCTATGTACAATAGGCAGGTAGTAGCCTCGGCCAGCAACTATCTGCTTATTATAGTTTTTAGGCTCATGGTAAAAAAAAGTCTTTGATAAACCTATGAAGAATGTGAAATTGTTGTCTCATGCATTACACAACCAGCACTTGGCATAAATTCCTGCAGCTCCTTTAATGTTGTTAGGCCACTTTGTAGACTCCCACACCGATTTTCTTCTCGTCTTTTCAACATTTTTTGAGGGACATCCAGTTCTGGGTACTGTCTCTGTTGTGCCAAATTCGAGCCACTTTTGATAATCATTTTCAGGTTTTCAGTGTTCCGTGGTACATCTAATGCCTTGGAAAGATGAACACATTTTTAAAGCAGAACCTCTGTTCTCATTTTTGGCAAATACACTTGGAGGGAACACTAATACAGAGATATGAAAAGCCGCTAATATTGTCGTATTGTCGATACATGAATGTCAGCATAGACCCACACACAGTGAAACTTTTTGAACATGGAAAAGATGCAATTATTCCACTAAAAGTCAGCAGGATATAGTGGGGCTTGTTTTTGTTTTTGGTTGAGTACTTTGTGCACCTGAAAGATCAAGCCTGATCTTTCAATGAGGATTGTTACACTGGTTGATTTTGCTTTCCCCTGTCAAATATTTTATGCTATCCTTTGGCCTTTAGTTGGGCATCATTGGGTAAAGTGCTATGTACATTTACAATACCACAATCTATTCAAATAAATCTGTCACCAGATTTTTGCTACTCGGCCTGAGAGCAGTATAATTTAGCAGAGACCCCAATTCCAGTAATGTATCACTTACTATTCTGCTTAGTATGGTTTTTATGAACTCATGGTTTATCAGCAGGAGAGTATCACTAGAGGACTAGTAAGACTGCTGCCATGTAGTCCTACCCGCCCCAACCACTGATTGGCAGTATTGTATCAATGTACAGTGTACACTGAAAGCAGCCAATCAGTGATGTGGGCGGGTCTATGGAGAGCTCCACAGTCAGAGAACTGCTAGATCTGCAGCCGATTAAAACAGGTTTTAATAAAAACTGCTGCACCAAGTAAAATAAATAATACATTGCTGGAATCAGGGTCTTTGCACCTACTTCATTTGCTCTCAGATGGGGTAACAAAAACCTGTTTAAAGATTCCCTTTAAAGAGGTCGTCCCACAATTTAGTATTACATTTTACTGCTAGACCAGAAAAAAACATACTATTTTTCATCTGGAATAATTAAAAAATTAATAATAAAAATAATAAAGTTAATGTGTGAAGATATTGTGGTTACATAATTGTTATTGCCCCCCTTGCTGTTCTTTTTTTCACCACATTTCTGCAATTCTGGCAATAAACTGTTGATATTAGTGCACTAATTTTTATTGACTCACCTACGAAAAGCGAGAAAATGCTCCTTTATCAGTTAGACCGCTAGAGCTCCTACCTTAACAGCTGGGATCGGAGGAGCATTTGATCCTAGCCATTTAACTCCTTAGCCACTGGGCTGAAGTCAACCGCAAATGTGGAAAGTAAGTGATTCTTGTAGGGAATGGGCCCTCTCTGTAAGCCCATTAGTGCCCCTCATTGCGATCACAGGTTGGTGATGTTACCACTGCACTGGGGCGCCTAACAAATGCGTCAGTGCAGTCTTCAACAGACTAAGCTGCTTTTGCATAGCAGATCATATCAAGCGGACAGATCTGCACTGAAGTGTTGGACATCTGACATAAGCACGTCTTCTTAGGCTATGTGCACACGTTGCGGATTTTGCTGCGCATCCGCAGCTGCTTTCCATGCTTTTACAGTACCATGTAAACCTATGGAAAACGCAATCCACAGTGCCAATGCTGCACAAAAAAACGTGCGGAAACGCTGCGGGTTACATTCTGCAGCATGTCAATTCTTTGTGCGGATTCCGCAGCGGTTTACACCTGCTCCTCTATAGGAATCCACAGGTGTAAAACCGCAGGTGGAATCCGCACAACTTCTGCATAAAAACGGCGGTAAGACGCAGTGCCTTTTACCTGTAGATTTCTAAAATCCGCAGAGCTCCTTTCTACGTGTGCACATACCCTAACAGTGGCACAGGTTCACTGCAGTAATTAACCATTCTTTTCTTGCATTAGATTGAGAATCAATCAGTCACTGCACACTGACTTGTCCTTTGACTCGTTGGTCCTATGTGTTGATCACTGATTCACATTGGTTCTTCTGGGTTTTTGCTGCGAGGTAGTAGACTGGCAAACTGGCATTAGCAGCAGAACACCTCCGGCCAGATCCTTGCTGGCTGAGTAGCGCTTAATTGCTCACTGCCTACAGTAACCCTCCTTCTGGATAAACATTGCCTTTCATATGTCTTAACTCCTCATCACTAAGGCTCTGTCATCTTGCTTGTGGCAGCCAGGCTGACAGATTGCAGGTCCGACATGCCCTCTCCTCTGCTTTACATGCATGGTGACAGAGCGTTTAATTGTTGCTCAGCTGCAATGAATATTCATGGTTCACAGAACAACACAATTAAGCTCTCCAGTTGTCAGTGCAAAACTCGCCGTGGCCTTTTGGTGAATGAGACCTGGTAGAACTATCAATGAGCCCGTGTAATTCAGCGCTGGGGATATGGAGAATGACATGCCAGGTAGGAAAACAGCCCGTGCTGGGAATAAAAATGAGAAAAAAGTGGTTTTCTTAATAAAGTGTACAGAATACTCATGAATATGAACTCTCATGCTGGCTCAGTGAGTTAGTAAAAAATTAAAGTGTAAGGCTGGTTTCACATTTGCGTTTAAAAACGCAGCATTTTAAACGCAAACGCATGTGGTGAAAAAACGCATGTAAACGCGTTAAAGCGCAGCGTTTTTTAGACTCATGCGTTTTTGCATGTTTTAATACAAACGCAGCGTTTTGACGCGTTTACATGCGTTTTTTCCTGCGTTTGCGTTTTTAAAACGTATGATGAGAAGTGTCTGACAGCTGCCAATCATCAAAATCAACAAGAAAACCCACTTTAAACAGAAATAGCTAGGGTTAGGGTTAGGATCCCTAGTAACCCTAAGGGATCCTAACCCTAAACCTAAGGGATCCTAACCCTAACGGATCCTAACCCTAAGGGATCCTAACCCTAACCCTAAGGGATCCTAACCCTAACCCTAAGGGATCCTAACCCTAACCCTAAGGGATCCTAACCCTAAGGGATCCTAACCCTAACCCTAAGGGATCCTAACCCTAAGGGATCCTAACCCTAACCCTTAGGGTTAGGGTTAGGATCCCTTAGGGTTAGGGTTTGGGGTTGGCTTATTAGTGTGTATTCTTGTGTTTTTCTATTAAAACACATGCAAACGTATGTGCTTAAAAACGCATACGTTTACATAGACAGCAATAGGTTTTTTTGCCGCAAAAAAAACGCCGCTAGAAATTACTACATGTTGCATTTCTGCAACACAACGCATGCATAGAAAAAATGCATGCATAGAAAAGACGCATGCGGCGGCAAAATGCATGCAAAAAAACGCATGTGTTTTTAATGTTAAGTATAGGAAAGAAAAGCATGCGTTTTTTTGCTCTAAACGCAGGATTAGCTGTAGGGATGAAGGTAATGAGGATTAGCTGTAGGGATGAAGGTAATGAGGATTAGCTGTAGGGATGAAGGTAATGAGGATTAGCTGTAGGGATGAAGGTACTAAAGATTAGCTGTAGGGATGAAGGTACTGAGGATTAGCTGTAGGGCTGAAGGTAATGAGGATTAGCTGTAGGGATGAAGGTACTGAGGATTAGCTGCAGAATAAAGGTAATGAGGATTAGCTGTAGGGATGAAGGTAATGAGGATTCGCTGTAGGGATGAAGGTAATGAGGATTAGCTGTAGGGATTAAGGTAATGAGGATTAAGGTACCGTCACACTTAGCGACGCTGCAGCGATACCGACAACGATCCGGATCGCTGCAGCGTCGCTGTTTGGTCGCTGGAGAGCTGTCACACAGACCGCTCTCCAGCGACCAACGATGCCGGTAACCAGGGTAAACATCGGGTAACTAAGCGCAGGGCCGCGCTTAGTAACCCGATGTTTACCCTGGTTACCATCCTAAAAGTAAAAAAAAACAAACACTACATACTTACCTACCGCTGTCTGTCCTCCAGCGCTGTGCTCTGCTCTCCTCCTGCACTGACTGTGAGCACAGCGGCCGGAAAGCAGAGCGGTGACGTCACCGCTCTGCTTTCCGGCTGACTGACGCTCACAGCCAGTGCAGGAGGAGAGCAGAGCACAGCGCTGGAGGACAGACAGCGTTAGGTAAGTATGTAGTGTTTGTTTTTTTTTACTTTTAGGATGGTAACCAGGGTAAACATCGGGTTACTAAGCGCGGCCCTGCGCTTAGTTACCCGATGTTTACCCTGGTTACCAGTGAAGACATCGCTGGATCGGTGTCACACACGCCGATTCAGCGATGTCTGTGGGGAGTCCAGCGACCAAATAAAGTTCTGGACTTTCTTCCCCGACCAGCGACAGCACAGCAGGGGCCTGATCGCTGCTGCCTGTCACACTGGACGATATCGCTAGCGAGGACGCTGCAACGTCACGGATCGCTAGCGATATCGTCTAGTGTGACGGTACCTTTAGCTGTAGGAATAAAGGTAATGAGGATTAGCTGTAGGGATGAAGGTAATGAGGATTAGCTGTAGGGATGAAGGTACTGAGGATTAGCTGTAGGGATGAAGATACTGAGGATTAGCGGCAGGAATAAAGGTAATGAGGATTAGCTGTAGGAATGAAGGTAATGAGGATTAGCTGTAGGAATAAAGGTAATGAGGATTAGCTGTAGGAATAAAGGTAATGAGGATTAACTGTAGGGATGAAGGTACTGCGGATTAGCTGCAGAATAAAGGTAATGAGGATTAGCTGTAGGAATAAAGGTAATGAGGATTAGCTGTAGGAATAAAGGTAATGAGGATTAGCTGTAGGAATAAAGGTAATGAGGATTAGCTGTAGGGATGAAGGTAATGAGGATTCGCTGTAGGGATGAAGGTAATGAGGATTAGCTGTAGGGATGAAGGTAAAGAGGATTCGCTGTAGGGATGAAGGTAATGAGGATTAGCTGTAGGGATGAAGGTAATGAGGATTAGCTGTAGGAATAAAGGTAATGAGGATTAGTGTTGTGAATTCTGTGGCTGAATTCACTCCTGTGGTCACAAGTGGTACTGCAGCTTCTGAGCTTCCTCCCTCAGGTGTTCTGGTGAGCTCGTTGGCTGCTTTGTTATTTAACTCCACCTGATTCTGTCTTCCTTGCTCCTTGTCAATGTTCCAGTGTTGGATCTGAGCTTCTGGATCTTTTCTGTGGCCTGCTGCTCTGCTTAGATAAGTGCTTCTTTGCTTTTGTTGCTACTTTTTCTGTCCAGCTTGTTAATTCGTTTTGCTGGAAGTTCTGAGACGCAAAGGGTGTACCGCCGTGCCGTTAGTTCGGCACGGTGGGTCTTTTTGCCCCTTTTGCGTGGTTTTTTGCTTTAGGGTTTTTTGTAGACTGCAAAGTTCTCTTTGCTATCCTCGCTCTATCTAGAATATCGGGCCTCACTTTGCTGAATCTATTTCATCCCTACGTTTGTCTTTTCATCTTGCTAACAGTCATTATATGTGGGGGGCTGCCTTTTCCTTTGGGGTATTTCTCTGAGGCAAGTCAGGCTTGTTTTTCTATCTTCAGGCTAGTCAGCTCCTCAGGCTGTGCCGAGTTGCATAGGTAGTGTCAGGCGCAATCCACAGCTGCCTTTAGTTGTGTTTAGGATAGGTTCAGGTATTGCGGTCTACAGAGATTCCACGTCTCAGAGCTCGTTCTATTGTTTTTTGGGTTATTGTCAGATCACTGTATGTGCTCTGATTGCTGGCACACTGTGTCACTGGATTGCCTACATAACAGATTAGCTGTAGGGATGAAGGTAATGAGGATTAGCTGTAGGGATGAAGGTACTGAGGATTAGCTGTAGGGATGAAGGTACTGAGGATTAGCGGCAGGAATAAAGGTAATGAGGATTAGCTGTAGGAATAAAGGTAATGAGGATTAGCTGTAGGAATAAAGGTAATGAGGATTAGCTGTAGGGATGAAGGTAATGAGGATTAGCTGTAGGGATGAAGGTAATGAGGATTAGCTGTAGGGATGAAGGTAATGAGGATTCGCTGTAGGGATGAAGGTAATGAGGATTAGCTGTAGGAATAAAGGTAATGAGGATTAGCTGTAGGGATGAAGGTAATGAGGATTAGCTGTAGGGATGAAGGCACTGAGGATTAGCTGTAGGGATGAAGGTACTGAGGATTAGCTGTAGGGATGAAGGTAATGAGGATTAGCTGTAGGGATGAAGGTACTGAGGATTAGCTGTAGGGATGAAGGTAATGAGGATTAGCTGTAGGGATGAAGGTAATGAGGATTAGCTGTAAGGATGAAGGTACTGAGGATTAGCTGTAGGGATGAAGGTACTGAGGATTAGCTGTAGGGATGAAGGTAATGAGGATTAGCTGTAGGAATGAAGGTAATGAGGATTAGTTTTAGGGATGAAGGTAATGAGGATTAGCTGTAGGGATGAAGGTACTGAGGATTAGCTGTAGGGATGAAGGTACTGAGGATTAGCTGTAGGGATGAAGGTATTGAGGATTAGCTGTAGGGATGAAGGTAATGAGGATTAGCTGTAGGGATGAAGGTACTGAGGATTAGCTGTAGGGATGAAGGTAATGAGGATTAGCTGTAGGGATGAAGGTAATGAGGATTCGTTTTAGGGATGAAGGTAATGAGGATTAGCTGTAACATACATAGTAACATAGTAACATAGTTAGTAAGGCCGAAAAAAGACATTTGTCCATCCAGTTCAGCCTATATTCCATCATAATAAATACCCAGATCTACGTCCTTCTACAGAACCTAATAATTGTATGATACAATATTGTTCTGCTCCAGGAAGACATCCAGGCCTCTCTTGAACCCCTCGACTGAGTTCGCCATCACCACCTCCTCAGGCAAGCAATTCCAGATTCTCACTGCCCTAACAGTAAAGAATCCTCTTCTATGTTGGTGGAAAAACCTTCTCTCCTCCAGACGCAAAGAATGCCCCCTTGTGCCCGTCACCTTCCTTGGTATAAACAGATCCTCAGCGAGATATTTGTATTGTCCCCTTATATACTTATACATGGTTATTAGATCGCCCCTCAGTCGTCTTTTTTCTAGACTAAATAATCCTAATTTCGCTAATCTATCTGGGTATTGTAGTTCTCCCATCCCCTTTATTAATTTTGTTGCCCTCCTTTGTACTCTCTCTAGTTCCATTATATCCTTCCTGAGCACCGGTGCCCAAAACTGGACACAGTACTCCATGTGCGGTCTAACTAGGGATTTGTACAGAGGCAGTATAATGCTCTCATCATGTGTATCCAGACCTCTTTTAATGCACCCCATGATCCTGTTTGCCTTGGCAGCTGCTGCCTGGCACTGGCTGCTCCAGGTAAGTTTATCATTAACTAGGATCCCCAAGTCCTTCTCCCTGTCAGATTTACCCAGTGGTTTCCCATTCAGTGTGTAATGGTGACATTGATTCCTTCTTCCCATGTGTATAACCTTACATTTATCATTGTTAAACCTCATCTGCCACCTTTCAGCCCAAGTTTCCAACTTATCCAGATCCATCTGTAGCAGAATACTATCTTCTCTTGTATTAACTGCTTTACATAGTTTTGTATCATCTGCAAATATCGATATTTTACTGTGTAAACCTTCTACCAGATCATTAATGAATATGTTGAAGAGAACAGGTCCCAATACTGACCCCTGCGGTACCCCACTGGTCACAGCGACCCAGTTAGAGACTATACCATTTATAACCACCCTCTGCTTTCTATCACTAAGCCAGTTACTAACCCATTTACACACATTTTCCCCCAGACCAAGCATTCTCATTTTGTGTACCAACCTCTTGTGCGGCACGGTATCAAACGCTTTGGAAAAATCGAGATATACCACGTCCAATGACTCACCGTGGTCCAGTCTATAGCTTACCTCTTCATAAAAACTGATTAGATTGGTTTGACAGGAGCGATTTCTCATAAACCCATGCTGATATGGAGTTAAACAGTTATTCTCATTGAGATAATCCAGAATAACATCCCTCAGAAACCCTTCAAATATTTTACCAACAATAGAGGTTAGACTTACTGGCCTATAATTTCCAGGTTCACTTTTAGAGCCCTTTTTGAATATTGGCACCACATTTGCTATGCGCCAGTCCTGCGGAACAGACCCTGTCGCTATAGAGTCACTAAAAATAAGAAATAATGGTTTATCTATTACATTACTTAGTTCTCTTAGTACTCGTGGGTGTATGCCATCCGGACCCGGAGATTTATCTATTTTAATCTTATTTAGCCGGTTTCGCACCTCTTCTTGGGTTAGATTGGTGACCCTTAATATAGGGTTTTCATTGTTTCTTGGGATTTCACCTAGCATTTCATTTTCCACCGTGAATACCGTGGAGAAGAAGGTGTTTAATATGTTAGCTTTTTCCTCGTCATCTACAACCATTCTTTCCTCACTATTTTTTAAGGGGCCTACATTTTCAGTTTTTATTCTTTTACTATTGATATAGTTGAAGAACAGTTTGGGATTAGTTTTACTCTCCTTAGCAGGGATGAAGGTACTGAGGATTAGCTGTAGGGATGAAGGTAATGAGGATTAGCTGTAGGGATGAAGGTACTGAGGATTAGCTGTAGGGATGAAGGTAATGAGGATTAGCTGTAGGGATGAAGGTATTGAGGATTAGCTGTAGGGATGAAGGTAATGAGGATTAGCTGTAGGGGTGAAGGTAATGAGGATTAGCTGTAGGAATGAAGGTAATGGGGATTACAAGTTGTTTGCATTTGTATTCATTTTCATTTACATAAAATCCTGAACATTGGCAGTTTTTTTTTTTTTTTTACAAATGACCTCCTGGATTTATGCCTCATTCCCCTGTCTATTAAATATGTACGTTGTTCTAACCATTGTTTTCACAAACAGAACATGTATCCATTAAAGTCTATGATGCGATCGTGATGTCTGTGTTTGCCATCGTGGCATATCTGTTTTTGATCTAAGCCTCTGATCAAAATTATCCACACAAGTCTATGGCTTGATGCAGTTGCATCTCACAAAATTAGAATTTCATAAAAAAGTTAATTTATTTCAGTTCTTCAATACAAAAAGTGAAACTCATATATTATACAGAGTCATTACAAACAGAGTGATCTATTTCAAGTGTTTATTTCTGTTAATGTTGATGATTATGGCTTACAGCCACTGAAAACCCAAAAGTCAGTAAATTAGAATAATTAACAGAAAACACCTGCAAAGGCTTCCTAAGCATTTAAAAAGGTCCCTTAGTATGTTTCTGTAGGCTCAACAATCATGGGGAACATGACAGATGTCTAGAAGGCAGTCATTGACACACAGGTAAGCAACAAAAGGTCATTGCTAAAGAAGCTGGCTGTTCAGAGTGCTGTATCCAAGCATATTAATGGGAAGTTGAGTGGAAGGAAAAAGTGTGGTAGAAAAAGGTGCACAAGCAACCGGGATAACCGCAGCCTTGAAAGGATTGTTAAGAAAAGACCATTCAAAAATTTGCGGGTGATTCAGAAGGTGTGGACTACGCTGGAATCATTGCTTCAAGAGCCACCACACACAGACATATCCAGGACATGGGCTACAAGTGTTGCATTCCCTGTGTCAAGCCACTCATGACCAATAGATAACCCCAGAAGCATCTTACCTGGGCCAAGGAGAAAAAGAACTGGACTGTTGCTCAGTGGTACAAGGTGTTGTTTTCAGATGAAAGTAAATTTTGCATTTCACTTGGAAATCAAGGTCCCAGAGTCTGGAGGAAGAGTGGGCAGGCACACAATCCAAGCTGCTTGAGGTCTAGTATGAAGTTTCCACAATCAGTGATGGTTTGGGAGCCATGTCATCTGCTGGTGTATGTCCACTGTTTTCTCAAGACCAAGTCAGCGCAGCCATCTACCAGGAAATTTTAGATCACTTCATGATTCTCTCTGCCGACAAGCTTTTTGGAGATGAAATTTCATTCTCCAGCAGGACTTGGCACCTGTCCACACTGTATTTTGTATTGAAGAACTGAAATAAATTAACTTTTTGATGATATTCTAATTTTGTGAGAAGCATCTGTATCTGAATAAGGCCTTAATGGGATATTTTACGTAGATAAAGCTGTTTTTGAAGAATACCTATAGCGAATATCAGAACGATTTGAAATGTGGTTGTATTCCGGTTACAGTGTTAATTTCAGCAAGTACTGCCTGTGCATCCTTTCTGAACTTGTAATATAGGAGATCTTTGCTTTGTCTGCTGTTCTACAAAGATTGAAGTGTCACGCCAGAAATAAATGTATAAATGAATCACAAAATGCACAGACTAAGCATTTCAAAGCAGTGTCAGTTCTGTAATTAAATGTACCAGTTTTTACTGTTTGACAGACTGGTTGTGCGAGGGGCTGTAAGCCAATAGACAAGATAATGCGCTAATATGTTGTCAGTGCCTCCTAATATCCCCAATTGCTTTCATCATGTTCTTCAGAGGTATTAGTAAAAATCAGCTCACATAGGTCTCCGCTGTTTATCCCTTCAGAGAAGCTGTTAGCACAGCTTGTAATGGCATGCTGCCTGATCTCTCCTGTAAAGTAGAGCGCAGTTATTCTGCCATTTTAGCTTTAGACCTCTTCAAGCTTTGACACCTAACAAGATCCTTTTCAACCTCTAAAGGGGTCTTTCTCATCCCTTTTAGTATTATCTCCACTGCTTTGGATACTCTTATGTTTGGTAACAGATATCCAGGTTCTGGTGCATGAAAGGCCCTGTAATCGCATAAGCTGAGCAGCAGGCTCACCATGGGATTAAGCTGTGCTTCTAGCTGCTGGAAAGTACATCTGATCTTTTCCTTGCAGACTTTAGTACAGCAAAAGATGAATATAGCGTTTCATGCTGCTACTACAATCGCAGGTTACTTGCATCATCAGTGCATTAGATGAAAATGTATAGCTTAAGAAAACAAAGAATTTTGACCCCTACAAAAGTAGTGCTAACAGAGCTGTAGAAAGACAAACATAAGCATGTTTACTTTAAAGGCTATGGACGCTTTTGTCCTCCCCTTTGTCCTCCCCTTTGTCCTCCCCTTTTGTCCTCCCCTTTTGTCCTCCCCTTTTGTGCTCCCCTTTTGTGCTCCCCTTTTGTGCTCCCCTTTTGTGCTCCCTTTTGTCCTCCCCGTTTGTCCTCCCCGTTTGTCCTCTCCTTTTGTCCTCTCCTTTTGTCTTCCCCTTTTGTCTTCCCCTTTTGTCTTCCCCTTTTGTCTTCCCCTTTTGTCTTCCCCTTTTGTCTTCCCCTTTTGTCTTTCCCTTTTGTCCTCCCCTTTTGTCCTCCCTCCTCTTCTGTCCTCCTCTTCTTCCCAGAGCCATAACTTTTATTTTTCTGTTCACATTAGGGCTTGTTTTTTGCAGGACAAGTTGTACCTTTGAGTGACACCATTTATGTTACCACACAGTGTACAGGAAAATGGGAAAAAAATTCCAAGTGGAGAAAAATTGTGGGGAAAAAAACAAAGCAAAAAACTCAATTCTAACATTTTTGGGGGGAAATTGTTCCTACAGTGTACATTCTGTGATAAAAAATGACCATGGGGTATGATTCCGACCTTCAGATTGCGGCAATGACAAACACGTCCAATTTTTTATTTTAGTGGTGAAAAAAATCATAAGTAAAAGTTTTTTGTTTTTTTTGGGGGAGGGGGGTGGGTTAGGTTGCCTTTTTCCGAGACCCAATACATTTTCATTATTTGGTAGATGGAGTGGTGTGATGCATTATTTTTTGCTGGGCAAGGCAATATTTTTTTTATACCATTTTGGGATAGATGTGACGTTTTGTTCGCTTGTTAACGCAATTTTTGTGGCATTGCAGCAAACAATCCCCCTGTAATTTTGGCGTTCTTGAATTTTTTCCTTTTACGGTGTTTACCGATCAAGGTAATTTTTATATTTTGATATATCGGATGTTTCTGAATATGGCAATACTACTACGTATGTGTTTTTTTAAAAATATTTTTTATTTTGAATCTATTGTAGAGAGCAATGTGCCTGCATGACCTCTTCCTCTTTAGGACCTGTTGATACGGTTTTATTTATTTATTTTTTTACAAGGATTTAGAATTGGATTTTACTGCAAATCCACATAAAACATTTTTCAAATTCTCTTTGAATAATCTTCCTATTAGTTTTAGTGCAAAACGTTGAAAATAAGTTGGAAAAAGATAAATTAAACGGTACTGTGTGCACACAAGGAACTTTTCCCAATAAAATCTGTCTCAAACTTATTCAGAGAGTATTTGATGTGGTTTTGATGTGCATTTAGGAGCAGAATTTATTTCTTAATCCAAGGGTCAGTTGAGCTCTGTTTGTTGCGCCAACTTTATGTATTTTTTTTATTTTTAAATTAAATAAATGTGTATTTTTTCTGATGAGATCCGGAGTTCTGTGTAAAAAATCTATTCTTGAGAATTTTTGTGAAATGTGTCCAGTCGAATGTGTTGAGAAGGAAAATGTAATTCCTGAGCGTGTGCTAATGGTGTCTGTCAGATAAATGCTGGGAGGCTTTTGATGCTGCATTTTACTTTTAGGTGCACCGTGACTTCATGGTTGGACTTTGACCGCTTCTTCCTTGAGACGTTTTTACACATTCTCTTATTAAGCTTTTAGTTTTGCGAATGGAATCATTAGGTTAAGGCAAACTTTTGCTCGTTCCATAAAAAATGCATTTTGGGGGCAATTATAAATGGCTCGCGGCTGCTCTTGTACAGTGCCTGGAACAGAACAGTCGGATATAATAGGTCCTTATATTTCTTATGACTTGAGGGAGGATCAGAGTAAAACGAACTTCAGACTACGCCATGAGTGTAAGATATCGCGTAGGTGAATGTGGGGAAGAATAAAGCTTTGCTTGTTATAGTGAAATCTGTCTGCTGCAAAGGCTCTCAAGGTTATGTCTGCCAAAAATGACCTTCTTTTTTTTTTCCTTCTGTACAAAGTTGGGTATTTTTCCCTCCTCCATCTACCTGTTTGATGTAGTTCTATTACCGTGAGCATAACCAGCCTAGAAGGACAGAATGGCATCCTGTTTTATTTTAAGTTCCAAGCTTTCCGCAGAAATATAGGTGAAGATTCCCGTGTTGGTCACATTGTATTGTTAATATTAATTGTGTCATCATTTCCATAGAACACGCATCAGGGGAAATTTTCTGTAATTTCTTCTTATAATAATAATAATCACGGCATTGAGTGGTATTACATTGGTCACTCATGCTTCTGTAGGAAAGAAGCAAGTACTCTGTGCTGACCACTTGCTGATATTTAGTATTCTCTTTAAAAAAAAGGTTCTGCAGCAGCTGCAGCATGCATTGTGGAGATGTGTCCTAGCTGCCATAAGTCTTCAAGTATTTTTCATTTCTTATAAAAAAAAAAAAATCTAAACAAGATAATGTCAGTCTATGGCAGACCTAGAGCTTTCTCACTTTTGAAAAGAGAGGCTTGGCAGCTGAGATGTACTTTCTGAAAGGGTAACACTACTTTAAAGGGAATCTGTCTGCATATTTTTGCTGTGTAATCTGAGAACACCATGATGGTGGCGGCTGAGAGCCTGATTCCAGTGATGTCACTTTCTGGCCTGCATTTTGCGGTTTCGATACAATCAATGTTTTATCATCAGAAGATTATCACTACAGGACAAGCTGCCTTGAGCCTCCTAGTCCAATCACTACCCACCATTATATGTTGTACACAGAAAGCTGCCAGTCAGTGGCGTGGGCGAAGTTATATAGGGCTCAGTATTCCGAGCTCTACTAGGAGTGCAGCAGAAAAAATTGCGACTCTATCACAACCGCTGCACCCAGTAACCTAAGTGATACATTGCTGGAATTAGGGTCTCTGTCCCTACATCATGCTGCTGTCAGATTGCATAGCAAAAACCTGCTGACCTATTCCCTATTGGAAAATATAGTTATAGAAAGAAGTTGTCATTCTGAATGATTCCTAAATACCTTTGATTAGCAGATCACAAAGTTTTTGTCTAGGGAGGTAATAACCATAGTACATTAAAATGGCAGCTGTCTTAGAGATACTCTCTACCACTTTGGCTACATTCACATCCATTGTGTGCTGCCAGTTTTTTACAGCACTGACCCCCAGATTTTCATTGATCATGTACACGTGTTTTACAAACTGATTCATGTGTTCAATCTATGAGACATATATCACATTCAATTCATATTTGTTTCTCTGATTACACTCGGCCATTAAAGTCAATGAGGATTCCGTAACATGGCTGAAAAGCATAAGACTCCCTACTTACTTCAGTGTGTGTATTCTGTTTTAACTGAGTTATGGTGAAGAATCAGTGTGTAAATAAAAGGTCAGTCTTCCTCCGTCAGTTTCTAAAAACAGATGAGAAACAAAAGACAGTCTAAATAGGTTGCGGATTACTCGTTTGTCAGGTAAAATGATCTTTTGATTTGCACAGAAGGTTATCATTCTTTACTTCGCATTGTCCTGTGCTGCCAAGTACAATGACAACCTATAGGCACCGAATGACCAATTAGTGATCCTTCAGTAAACACCTTTAGCCGGTTTGTCCCGTGTAAACAGGTTATGAAATAACTGCCAACTGGCAATGTTGCTGGTCAGATGTTGTCTAACGCTGCTCATCATTCAGTGTAATGGACCTTTACAGTATAACGTTGGGAAGAAAATATATTTGAATCCGTATTTTGTCTAAAAGGAAATAGGCTCATATCCTTCTTCCTATTCTTAGATACTGTATAAGATTTTACTACTACCCACTTTGACCTCCTGTTATAGCACTGCTGCTCCTTTGTGCGTTTTTATTTCTTGCTCTCTGACCAAGTCTCCTCTCTGCAGTCAGAGGTCGGGATGTCTTGTGTCTGGCTCCAATGCTTATCAGAGGCTGTGGGCGGGTTGGATGTCCCTCGTCCCCTTTCTCTCCTTACTGTGTAATTCTGCCATTTCTCTCCTCTTTCGTCTCCATCTATCTCCACACTAGCTGACAGGTCACATACAACCTATGAAGGTGCAGGCAGAGAGCGCAGAATGAGCTGTGACGGTACTAATAATGCATTACTATAGCTTGTTCTGCATTCCTGCACAGCGATGATATGACATACTTTATAGTTATGGGACGTGAAGAGAATGGGTAAATATAACCTGAGCACAGTCTGTGATACGCATTGGTCAGGGGGCTAGCTTCCATAAAGAGCAAGAAGCAAGTTCCGCTCCCTTGATCTGTGACTGCAGAGAATATGCTTAGTCAGGGGACTAACTGGCATAAGGAGCAGGTAGCAATCCACGCCTTCTGATCCGACATACCATCCCAGAAGAGAACGGGTTAAGTGCTATTAAGCATGTGTTACCACCAGTGTTGCACATTCTATTTTCCCGAAGGACCCCAATTGATATATGGCATCTTTTTCTATTTTTCCCCATCTCGACATCAGAGAAAATATTAATCATGTCTTTTTTCAATGTATCGCTCGAGTGCTAATATGAGATTTTCAGTTTGTTTTCCGTAAAACAGACAGCTTTAAGACTGTTTTTTAGATTGCTGTTAACACTAGGACTACTGGTATAGTCATTTTGACTACTTGCACTTCAGTAGTTCTAGTCGGGGTCATGAGTCCAGTAGTCCCTAGTGTTAAAGCTCCATTTTTTTTAACCTGTAGCATGATTGTTAATGTAACTGAAATCAAAGAAATCCTTTTCTGTGTTTCGTTACATAACCCACGTTTCGTTTAGCAGAACCTCTAGGCGTGAGCTGGAGCATTTTCTTTCGAGGGGAGTTTCATGGAACTAATGAGACAGGGTGCCAAAATAAGTCAGAGTAACATGCTCCTCTCAAGTAAGTAAAGCGGTAAACACTGGGATCTTTTTATTTTCCTCTCTTCTTCTGAAGCTAATGCAGCGGAATAACAACCATTAGACAAAACAAAGATGATGCTCCATTAGAAGCATTTTGTCAGCAGTGCCTGTGACAGGGACAATCCCATACAAATAGTATCCTTGCAAGTGCACATTTTTCTAATAAGACCTAATTAGCAACAGAGAAATGGAGGCGAGAAACAGTAAAAGAATCACTCCCTCAAAACAGCAATAGCCTACTGCCTGGTTCATAGGTAGAGAATGGATTCTATGCTTTTTTTCCATGGTCAGTACCATACACTTATCAATTATTGTCCAAATGTAAAGCTGCGTCAGTAAGGGTAAGTTCACACAGGGCTTTTTTTGCTGCTTTTTTATGCTAATCTTCAGCTGCCTTTTACAGTACCAGCAAAGCCTGTGAGATTTGTGGTGTCTATATGACAGAAAATACTCAAAAGTGACGCCATTCTAAAAAACTGCATCCCTCAAGGTGCCACAATCAATAAATGTATTACCCTTTGGGTCCATCACAGGAATTAATGGAATGTGGAAGGAAAAAAAATAACATTTAACTTTTTGTCCTCAAAAGTTTTACTTTAGACTCAATTTTTTATATTTTTACAAGGTGAACAGCAGAAACCGGACCCCATATGTGGGAGAAAACTACTGTTTGGTCGCACGGCAGGGCTCAGAAAGGAGGAATACCTTTTGATTTGTTGAACACAAAAATGGCTGGAATAGAGAGTGGGACGCCATGTCGTGTTTTGAGAACCTAAGCAGTAGAAACCCTCACTCAAGTGACCTCATTTTGGAAACTAGACCCTTCAAGGAATGTAACTAGATGTGTGGTGAGCACCTTGAAATTTCAGGTAGTTCACAGAAATTTATGATGTTGAGCTATGAAAATAAAAAAAAAAATCCACAAAAATGTTTTTTATTTTTTTTTATTTTCACAAGGGTGTCATGAGAAAATGGACTGCAAAAACTGTTGCACACTTTCCCTTGAGTATGCCAATACCCCATTTGTAGTGGAAAAGTACTGTTTGGGCGCATGATAGGGCTCTGAAGGGGAAGGAGTGACGGTTTGGAAAGCAGACTTTGATGGAATGTTCTGCGCATGCCATGTTACGTTTGGGGAGCCCCTGATGTGCTTAATAAGTGGAAGTCCCCTACAAGTGACCCCATTTTAGCAACTACACCCCTCAAGAAATTTATGTAGAGGCATAATTTAATAGTAATGAGTATAATGCTTTTGCTTTTACTGGTGTTTGAATTTATAATGTGGTGGTATGTGTAAGTTGTGTGGAGCACATCAGATTATAAAAGTGTGTTGTGTCAGCAGGGTAAAAGCAAATTTTATTACGGTAATTTCCAGACGTGTCATATGCTTTGAAGCAATCCACTACTAGGACAACCCCTTCCAAAACTAAATGTTCGGCCCCAAAAAAATAATGTTTATACTCGCATCCCATGCCAGCTCCGTTCCAGCGGTGTCGGCACTCGCAATCCTGGGGCTGTGATGCAGTGGAATAACACAGGATGCCTGGCACCAAATCAGCACTGGCGTCACTGTCTCCGAATTCTGACAAACTGAACGTGAAAAAGTAGTCCGGGATGAGCTGCAGCCCTGGCTTCCTTTTCATGTTCAGTTTATCCGAAATGCGGATGATGCCAGTACTGATTGGGCGCCGGCATCATGTGTCCCAACACCGCACCACAGCTCTGGGAGAGCGAATGTCGACACCGTGGGAATGGCAGGCGAGTATAAGCTTTATTATTTTATTGGGGCAAGACATTTAGTTTAAGAATGGGTTGTCCTGGTAGTGGACAACCTCTTTAAAGGTCAGGTTTCTTAGGGCAGGTTTCACAATGGTAAATTGTGTCTTTTCAGATTCCCGTCTTGGAGTATACTCTGCACCTTGTTTTGATCTTCCCTCCTTCTCTGTTTGGGGAACTTCTCCTGGAAAATGTTGACCTGGGACGATATGGGCACCATCCGTTTCAGAAGTACTGGGACCCTTAACTTCCTGAGTGCCAAATATTAGGGCCTTGATGACTAACTTCTGAAACTGAAGGAAAGGTCTGCATATTGCCTGCAGATCGAAACAGCACAAATGCATTGAACGGTGCCATCTGTACAATGTGCACAACCAATTTTTTGTAACATGCTTTAGCTTTTCGCAATGCACTGTATGGTTTCAAGATCTGATCTGAGAGACCTACACCCCCACTGCACTTATTATAATTCAGGTTACAATCTGGTTTTGGGACTTGTGTTGTGGTACCTCAGACAGTGTACGGTGGTCAAGATAGGGACATCCTTCTTGTCCTTATACTTGACCACCAGCATTTTGTTGCTAAATTGTACTCTGCTTTCGCCTTTTCTCAGCAGTTGCCCAAATAGTGGCTTAGGGAGGCCTCTGATTTTTTTAAGCACGGTGGCGCATGCAACTCTACCTCTGGAAGAGAGGGCCTTGAAGAGTGGGATGCTAGTGTAAAGGTTATCTGTGTAGAAGTGATAACCCTTATCCCACGCAATTTCCCCACTCACCCCCTGGACAGGTGGGCATTTGCGGGGTCAATCTGAGTGCCCTTCCCTTTGTAGACCTTAAACCTGTGGGTATACTCTGAAGTACTCTCTCTCAGCTTGTACAGTTTAATTCCATACCGGGCCCTCTTACTGGGCAGGTATTGTCAGAATTTTAGTCTCCATTTGAAATTAACCAGAGATTCATATATAGAGATGTCCCTTTGAGGGTTGTACGCCTCAGCAAATTTTCTGCTGAAGTGTTCAACTACTGTACTTATTTTATAAAAGTGAGGATCGTCTCGGTGAGGACACTGCGCATTATCACTGTTTTGGCCATTTGGAATTCCGCTGTGCTGTAGAGTATATCAGTACTCCAGTATTGCCGAATCTCTGTTTTTCCCCAAAATGTCATAATCTCTGCTGCATTTACAGGGGTCCATCTGGCTTATGATGATGTGGGATTTTGTGTGAAAAATTGATGGGCATACAGGTTTGTCCGGGCCACCATAAGATTTATTGTTTCCTCACTTAAGAAGAATTTGAACATGTCAGTTTCAGCGAGGACTGTGGTGTCAAGTTGGATTCCTGAATAATATTGAAATCCGGAATAATAGGCTTATAATTTTTGATGGGTGGATTCCATATGGGATCGATTTGTCGTAGGGGTTGCCTGGGTCCTTGGGCACATTGCTGGGGGTCCCTCCTCACTAGATGTGGAGGAGGAGTAAGAGAAATAGAGGAATGTGGGATTTTCCTCTCTGCTTGAGTTGGAGGCGAGGAAAGCGTATGCCTCCTCTGGTGAGTAGCTTCTTGACGAATGGGCCTTTTTTGTTTTATTCTTCAAAATACTGGGGATGTTTGTGTGTAATTGGTAAATAGATCAATGGCTGCACTCAATTTTACTGTACTAAAGCAAGGAAATGTGCAATACATGAAATGTGAATAGCATAATGGCTTGTGAAATCTATGAAAAAACACATGAGATGCTTAGCACAAGATTTGGCCAAAAATTGTGAGCCCATCCACCAAACGTCAAGGTAATCTCAGATTGGTACTATTTTTTCTGACTTGAACTCCCCGCCCTTCACCATGCTGTGATTTTAATTACATCCAAACACAGTTGGTTCCGACCTTCCTATAAATGCAGGCTTTACCATGTTATTAGCCAGAGGTAAGTGTTCACACTAGGCAGACAGGTCAGGTACCCATCCGATCTGAGATTACCTTGACGTTATGTGGATGGGCTCACAATTTTTGGCCAAATCTTGTGCTAAGCATCTCATGTGGTTTTTCATAGATTTCACAAGCCATTATGCTATTCACATTTCATGTATCGCACATTTCCTTGCTTTAGTACAGTAAAATTGAGTGCAGCCAATGATCTATTTGCTCTATAAGTCTTTTTTGGTTATGCACCAGTTCAGAATAGATTGCTGTTCAGTCAGTTTTCCTATATTTATTGTGTGTAAGTGGTGCTTTTACACGGGTATTGTGTAAAGGGTAACATAGTAACATAGTTAGTAAGGCCGAAAAAAGACATTTGTCCATCCAGTTCAGCCTATATTCCATCATAATAAATCCCCAGATCTACGTCCTTCTACAGAACCTAATAATTGTATGATACAATATTGTTCTGCTCCAGGAAGACATCCAGGCCTCTCATGAACCCCTCGACTGAGTTTGCCATCACTACCTCCTCAGGCAAGCAATTCCGGATTCTCACTGCCCTAACAGTAAAGAATCCTCTTCTATGTTGGTGGAAAAACCTTCTCTCCTCCAGATGCAAAGAATGCCCCCTTGTGCCCGTCACCTTCCTTGGTATAAACAGATCCTCAGCGAGATATTTGTATTGTCCCCTTATATACTTATACATGGTTATTAGATCGCCCCTCAGTTGTCTTTTTTCTAGACTAAATAATCCTAATTTCGCTAATCTATCTGGGTATTGTAGTTCTCCCATCCCCTTTATTAATTTGTTGCCCTCCTTTGTACTCTCTCTAGTTCCATTATATCCTTCCTGAGCACCGGTGCCCAAAACTGGACACAGTACTCCATGTGCGGTCTAACTAGGGATTTGTACAGAGGCAGTATAATGCTCTCATCATGTGTATCTAGACCTCTTTTAATGCACCCCATGATCCTGTTTGCCTTGGCAGCTGCTGCCTGGCACTGGCTGCTCCAGGTAAGTTTATCATTAACCAGGATCCCCAAGTCCTTCTCCCTGTCAGATTTACCCAGTGGTTTCCCGTTCAGTGTGTAATGGTAATATTGATTCCTTCTTCCCATGTGTATAACCTTACATTTATCATTGTTAAACCTCATCTGCCACCTTTCAGCCCAAGTTTCCAACTTATCCAGATCCATCTGTAGCAGAATACTATCTTCTCTTGTATTAACTGCTTTACATAGTTTTGTATCATCTGCAAATATCGATATTTTACTGTGTAAACCTTCTACCAGATCATTAATGAATATGTTGAAAAGAACAGGTCCCAATACCGACCCCTGCGGTACCCCACTGGTCACAGCGACCCAGTTAGAGACTATACCATTTATAACCACCCTCTGCTTTCTATCACTAAGCCAGTTACTAACCCATTTACACACATTTTCCCTCAGACCCAGCATTCTCATTTTGTGTACCAACCTCTTGTGCGGCACAGTATCAAAACGCTTTGGAAAAATCGAGATATACCACGTCCAATGACTCACCGTGGTCCAGCCTATAGCTTACCTCTTTATAAAAACTGATTAGATTGGTTTGACAGGAGCGATTTCCGGGTACTATTTAACCCCTTCCCGACCTTTGACGCCACGTAGGCGTCATGAAAGTCGGTGCCATTCCGACCCATGACGCCTATGCGGCGTCATGGAAAGATCGCGTCCCTGCAGATCGGGTGAAAGGGTTAACTCCCATTTCACCCGATCTGCAGGGACAGGGGGAGTGGTAGTTTAGCCCAGGGGGGGTGGCTTCACCCCCTCGTGGCTACGATCGCTCTGATTGGCTGTTGAAAGTGAAACTGCCAATCAGAGCGATTTGTAATATTTCACCCATTATAACGGGTGAAATATTACAATCCAGCCATGGCCGATGCTGAAATATCATCGGCCATGGCTGGAAATACTAGTGTGCCCCCACCCCACCCCTCCGATCGCCCCCCCACCCCCCCGATCTGGCCGGTACACTGCTCCGGCTCCCCTCCGTCCAGTGCTCCGCTCCCCCCCGTGCTCGTGTCCGCTCCCCCCGTGCTCCAATCACCCCCCCGTGCTCCAATCACCCCCCCTGCACTCCGATCCACCCCCCCCCGTGCTCCGTTCCACCCCCCCGTGCTCCATTCCAGCCCCCCGTGCTCCGTTCCACGCCCCCCGCGCTCCGTTCCACCCCTCCCGCGCTCCGATTCCCCCCCCCGTGCTCCGATCCCCCCCCCCGTGGTCCCCCCCCACCCTATCATACTTACCGATCCAGCCGTGGTCCCGTCCGTCTTCTCCCGGGCGCCGCCATCTTCCAAAATGGCGGGCGCATGCGCAGTGCGCCCGCCGAATCTGCCGGCCGGCAGATTCGTTCCAAAGTGCATTTTGATCACTGAGATATAATCTATCTCAGTGATCAAAATAAAAAAAATAATAAATGACCCCCCCCTTTGTCACCCCCATAGGTAGGGACAATAAAAAAATAAAGAAATTTTTTTTTTTTCCACTAATGTTAGAGTAGGGTTAGGGTTAGGGGTAGGGTTAGGGTTAGGGCTAGGGGTAGGGGTAGGGTTAGGGTTAGGGTTAGGGGTAGGGTTAGGGGTAGGGTTAGGGGTAGGGTTAGGGGTAGGGGTAGGGTTAGGGTTAGGAATGTGCACACGTATTCTGGTCCTCTGCGGATTTTTCCGCTGCGGATTTGATAAATCCGCAGTGCTAAACCGCTGCGGATTTATGGCGGATTTACCGCGTTTTTTTCTGCGCATTTCACTGCGGTTTTACAATTGCGATTTTCTATTGGAGCAGTTGTAAAACCGCTGCGGAATCCGCACAAAGAAGTGACATACTGCGGAATGTAAACCGCTGCGTTTCCGTGCAGTTTTTCCGCAGCATGTGTACAGCGATTTTTGTTTCCCATAGGTTTACATTGAACTGTACACTCATGGGAAACTGCTGCGGATCCGCAGCGTTTTCCGCAGCGTGTGCACATACCTTTAGAATTAGGCTATGTGCACACGGTGCGGATTTGGCTGCGGATCCGCAGCAGTGTTCCATCAGGTTTACAGTACCATGTAAACATATGAAAAACCAAATCCGCTGTGCCCATGGTGCGGAAAATACCGCGCGGGAACGCTGCGTTGTATTTTCCGCAGCATGTCAATTCTTTGTGCGGATTCCGCAGCGTTTTACACCTGTTCCTCAATAGGAATCCGCAGGTGAAATCCGCACAAAAAACACTGGAAATCCGCGGAAAATCCGCAGGTAAAACACAGTGCCTTTTACCCGCAGATTTTTCAAAAATGGTGCGGAAATATCTCACACGAATCCGCAACGTGGGCACATAGCCTTAGGGTTAGGGTTGGAATTAGGGTTGTGGTTAGGGTTAGGGGTGTGTTGGGGTTAGTGTTGTGGTTAGGGGTGTGGGGGGGTTAGGGTTGTGATTAGGATTATGGCTACAGTTGGGATTAGGGTTAGGGGTGTGTTGGGGTTAGTGTTGGAGGTAGAATTGAGGGGTTACCACTGTTTAGGCACATCAGGGGTCTCCAAACGCAACATGGCGCCACCATTGATTCCAGCCAATCTCGTATTCAAAAAGTCAAATGGTGCTCCCTCACTTCCGAGCCCTGACGTGTGCCCAAACAGTGGTTTACCCCCACATATGGGGTACCAGCATACTCAGGACAAACTGCGCAACAATTACTGGGGTCCAATTTCTCCTGTTACCCTTGTGAATCTAAAAAAATGCTTGCTAAAACATAATTTTTGAGGAAAGAAAAATGATTTTTTATTTTCACGGCTCTGCGTTGTAAACGTCTGTGAAGCACTTGGGGGTTCAAAGTGCTCACCACATATCTAGATAAGTTCCTTGGGGGGTCTAGTTTCTAAAATGGGGTCACTTGTGGGGGGTCTCTACTGTTTAGGCACACCAGGGGCTCTGCAAACGCAACGTGACACCCGCAGACCATTCCATCAAAGTCTGCATTTCAAAAGTCACTACTTCCCTTCTGAGCCCCGACGTATGCCCAAACAGTGGTTTACCCCCACATATGGGGTATCAGCGTACTCAGGAGAAACTGGACAACAACTTTTGGGGTCCAATTTCTCCTGTAACCCTTGGGAAAATAAAAAATTCTGGGCTAAATAATTATTTTTGAGGAAAGAAAACGTATTTATTATTTTCACGGCTCTGCATTATAAACTTCTATGAAGCACTTGGGGGTTCAAAGTGCTCACCACACATCTAGATAAGTTCCTTTCAGGGTCTAGTTTCCAAAATGGGGTCACTTGTGGGGGGTTTCTACTGTTTAGGCACATCAGGGGCTCTGCAAACGCAACGTGACGCCCGCAGAGCATTCCATCAAAGTCTGCATTTCAAAACGTCACTACTTCAATTCCAAGCCCCGGCATGTGCCCAAACAGTAGTTTACCCCCACATATGGGGTATCACCGTACTCAGGAGAAACTGGACAACAACTTTTGGGGTCAAATTTCTCCTGTTACCCTTGGGAAAATTAAAAAATTCTGGGCTAAATAATTATTTTTGAGGAAAGAAAACGTATTTATTATTTTCACGGCTCTGCATTATAAACTTCTATGAAGCACTTGGGGGTTCAAAGTGCTCACCACACATCTAGATAAGTTCCTTTGGGGGTCTAGTTTCCAAAATGGGGTCACTTGTGGGGGGTTTCTACTGTTAAGCCACATCAGGGGCTCTGCAAACGCAACGTGACGCCCACAGAGCATTCCATCAAAGTCTGCATTTCAAAACGTCACTACTTCACTTCCGAGCCCCGGCATGTGCCCAAACAGTGATTTACCCCCACATATGGGGTATCAGCGTACTCAGGAGAAACTGGACAACAACTTTTGGGGTCAAATTTCTCCTGTTACCCTTGGGAAAATAAAAAATTGCAGGCTAAAAGATCATTTTTGAGAAAATAATTTTTTTTTTTATTTTCATGGCTCTGCGTTATAAACTTCTGTGAAGCACTTGGGGGTTCAAAGTCCTCACCACACATCTAGATTAGTTCCTTTGGGGGTCTAGTTTCCAAAATGGTGTCATTTCTGGGGGATCTCCAATGTTTAAGCACACAGGGGCTCTCCAAACGTGACATAGTGTCCGCTAATGATTGGAGCTAATTTTCCATTTAAAAAGCCAAATGGCGTGCCATCCCTTCCGAGCCCTGCCGTGCGCCCAAACAGTGGTTTACCCCCACATATGGGGTATCAGCGTACTCAGGACAAACTGGACAACAATATTTGGGGTCCAATTTTTCCCATTATCCTTGGCAAAATAGGAAATTCCAGGCTAAAAAATCATTTTTGAGGAAAGAAAAATTATTTTTTATTTTCATGGCTCTGCGTTATAAACTTCTGTGAAGCACCTGGGGGTTTAAAGTGCTCAATATGCATCTAGATAAGTTCCTTGGGGGGTCTAGTTTCCAAAATGGGGTCACTTGTGGGGGAGCTCCAATGTTTAGGCACACAGGGGGCTCTCCAAACGCGACATGGTGTCCGCTAACAATTGGAGCTAATTTTCCATTCAAAAAGTCAAATGGCGCGCCTTCCCTTCCGAGCCCTGCCGTGTGCCCAAACAGTGGTTTACCCCCACATATGAGGTATCGGCGTACTCGGGAGAAATTGCCCAACAAATTTTATGATCCATTTTATCCTACTGCCCATGTGAAAATGAAAAAATTGAGGCGAAAATAATTTTTTTGTGAAAAAAAAGTACTTTTTCATTTTTACAGATCAATTTGTGAAGCACCTGAGGGTTTAAAGTGCTCACTAGGCATCTAAATAAGTTCCTTGGGGGGTCTAGTTTCCAAAATGGGGTCACTTGTGGGGGAGCGCCAATGTTTAGGCACACAGGAGCTATCCAAACGCGACATGGTGTCCGCTAACGATGGAAATAATTTTTCATTCAAAAAGTCAAATGGCGCTCCTTCCCTTCCGAGCCTTACCATGTGCCCAAACAGTGGTTTACCCCCACATGTGAGGTATTGGTGTACTCAGGAGAAATTGCCCAACACATTTTAGGATCCATTTTATCCTGTTGCCCATGTGAAAATGAAAAAATTGAGGCTAAAAGAATTTTTTTGTGAAAAAAAAGTACTTTTTCATTTTTACGGATCAATTTGTGAAGCACCTGGGGGTTCAAAGTGCTCACTATGCATCTAGATAAGTTCCTTGGGGCGTCTAGTTTCCAAAATGGGGTCATTTGTGGGGGAGCTCCAATTTTTAGGCACACGGGGGCTCTCCAAACGTGACATGGTGTCCGCTAAAGAGTGGAGCCAATTTTTGATTCAAAAAGTCAAATGGCGCTCCTTCCCTTCCAAGCCCTGCCGTGCGCCCAAACAGTGGTTTACCCCCACATATGAGGTATCAGCGTACTCAGGACAAATTGGACAACAACTTTCGTGGTTCAGTTTCTCCTTTTACCATTGGGAAAATAAAAAAATTGTTGCTAAAAGATAATTTTTGTGACTAAAAAGTTAAATGTTCATTTTTTCCTTCCATGTTGCTTCTGCTGCTGTGAAGCACCCGAAGGGTTAATAAACTTCTTGAATGTGGTTTTGAGTACCTTGAGGGGTGCAGTTTTTAGAATGGTGTCACTTTTGGGTATTTTCAGCCATATAGACCCCTCAAACTGACTTCAAATGTGAGGTGGTCCCTAAAAAAAATGGTTTTGTAAATTTCGTTGTAAAAATGACAAATCGCTGGTCAAATTTTAACCCTTATAACTTCCTAACAAAAAAAAATTTTGTTTCCAAAATTGTGCTGATGTAAAGTAAACATGTGGGAAATGTTATTTATTAACTATTTTGTGTCACATATCTCTCTGGTTTAACAGAATAAAAATTCAAAATGTGAAAATTGCGAAATTTTCAAAATTTTCGCCAAATTTCCGTGTTTATCACAAATAAATGCAGAATTTATTGACCTAAATTTACCACTAACATGAAGCCCAATATGTCACGAAAAAACAATCTCAGAACCGCTAGGATCCGTTGAAGCGTTCCTGAGATATTACCTCATAAAGGGACACTGGTCAGAATTGCAAAAAACGGCAAGGTCTTTAAGGTCAAAATAGGCTGGGTCTTGAAGGGGTTAATATAAAAAAAAAAAAAGAGAAAAAAAAGTAAAGGAAAAAAAAGTTAAAACGTAAAATTTATAAGAAACCTTTAGAAAAATAAAATTAAAAGAAAGTTGTAAAAAAAAAAAAGTTTATATTAAAAAAAAAATACAGTGATGTAGACTCCCCTAATGCACGATCTATAAATTTACTCAGTGCTAACTATTCTTTTTTTTGCAAAAGATAAACGGATGTGACTAACACTGTGACGTATGCTCCCCCAATTCACTAGCTAAGATGTTACCTTGCGATAACAGTTCCTTTTTTTTTGGCAAAAGAAAAACGCTACCTCCGTTCTTCGCATTAACTATTATTTTTTTTCTCTAGAAGAAAATCAGACGTTACAAACTATGACAACCTCTACTCTAATACGCTATCTATAAGTCTGCACTGTACTATACTTTTTTTTGTGAAGGAAAATTGAACGTTGCTAACACTGCAACGTCTCCCTACTTATAACACTACACTAACTACTATTAGTCGCAGGAGACACAGGAGGAGTCAGATGGCCGGAGGATTGCACTGGCCACCGATGAATTTCTCTCTCGCAGGGTAACAGGGAATATATAACCCCTCTGCACCCCAGCTCTGAGGTAAAGATGGCGTGCAGAGTGGCGATCGCTCTTTTAGATTGACCCCTTTTGTTGCTGATTTGTCATTAACTATTGTTCAACCAATTAGCACAAAAGGTGTTAATCAGGTGAGGCGATGTGGCGATCACCCCACCCATTATGACTGCTGTGACTGTGATCACAGCATGTCACATTAATTTTTTTTTGATAATTGTGATTAGCTGGTCGGAATTGATCAGCCAGTCACAGCGATCGCTGACATGGGGGGGCGCTACGGCTCCCCTCGGGGTGACGTGCAGGGATGGCCTGTTGTCAGAGACGTAAATACTGATGCCGTATATATACTTCGCCTTGTGGGAACGCTTGTCTGGAATATGTTAAACCTTGCGTGTTAAAAAAACACTATTAACCTGCAGTTGTGAGGTTAATCTGCAGGTTAATAATGTTCTGAACCTGCCCGGCTCCCGCACTGAAAACCCCGCTGCTGGGTGTAAAAGAGCTTTATTCCTCCCGGCAGCCTTTAAAGGGAACCTGTAATGTTATTAACCTGCAGATATGGGGTTAATCTGGAGGCTAATAGTATTATTAACCTGCCTGGCGCTTGCACTTAGCCGATGCTGGGAGAAAATTAACTTTTTCCCCTGCAGCATTCCGGTTTCAGTCACGGGGTGGCGCTGGCACTGGTTCAGTCACCACTCTGAGTATGAATGTATTCATGCCATCTGTCAGCGACGGCCGGGGGCGCAGTTCTAGCCGCCACACTGTATTCTTAAAGAGGTGACTGAAACCACAATGCTGTGAGAAGAATGAAGTTAATTTTCTCCCTGCAGTGTTCAGCTAATTGTGGGCGCCGGACAGGTTAAAAACGCTAATAACCTGCAGATTAACCCCATATCTGCAGGTTAATAACTGTTTTTTTTTTTTTAATTTGAAGACCGATTCCCTTTAAACATAACACTCTTCCCCATTGATGCTTGGTCCTTAGGCCCTAATTAGGCCGGAGCTTTGATGGTTAAAGTCCGACTTATTTTCAAATGAGATAAAAAAAATCACCTGTACCTAATTTCTAAAATAGAGCAGTGTTAAATCTTTACAACGTTTTTTGTTTATTTCATGACTTTGCTTCCATATTACGACTTCTCATAAAAATTTGAATGTTAAGCTATTGCTGTCAGAAATATCATCACTGCACAAAAATGAGAATAGAGAAATAATAGGATTTAAAAATTAATGAAAATATTTGTGTCTACGTTTCTCCAGTTTACGAATATATAACTAACCAGGAATGATATGCGGTATCAGTCATCCCTATTCCCGCTAAATTGGAAGCAGATCCAGCTAGATGAGATTAATTCTGATATTTCACTAGGTGTAATGGCACTGCTGTATTTTTGTAATGGCACTGCTGTCTGTTTTTTTTGTCTGTAACCAATGTGTGTATGGATCGGTGTGGAGATTTTTTTCCATGAGGAAATATATATGTTATACTATTTTCACTTTGCACTATTTTTTGTGAACTTTCAGAGTGTGAGCAAAAAATTTACTGAAAATAAAATCCTTTCATACAGTTTTCAAGAGGATTCCCAACTCCAGTCCTCAAGAGCCACCAACAGATGTTTTCAGGGTTCCTTTAGGATTGCCCAAGTGAGGATTCCTTCATCCGTTTGCTGGAACATTGCACTAGAGTAATGTTAACATAATCAACAAATTTTAGACCCATGGACCACCCAGTATTTATGGGGCGTTCCATCTTTTCCCGGCTAAAGAAGTTTGGGGCAAAAAAAATGATCAGCCGTTTGATTTTAGGTAATAGATAAAACTGGTGCCTTGCTCCTCTCTCCACATTCAAAACACGAGCACACTCTGCTGAGCGGAGCATGCATGTGTATGAGAGGGGTTGGAAAGGATATCTATTGGCCTAATGCCAGCTTTCTCAAGTGTATAGTCAGTTTAAGGGTTAATAATTGAAATAATCTTATTAAGTGAACATTCGAGACATTGGAGCCTCTTTGCCTGAAGCATTTTAGTAAAGTTTATGGTGCTTAAGCAATTAAATGCCCTCTTCTAGAGTTTGCTAAAGTGCTTCTATCAAGTTAAAGGTTTTAATTTTTGTTTTCATTGAGTTAAGAAACATTAACAAATCTACATTAATGGTGTTTCTAATTGTACAATTGCCATTGCTAATGGATTTAATTCTGCTGGCAGCTATTTCATTACCTAAATTACCCTTGAAGCTTTTGCAGTAATGTTTTGCTTTTTTTTTTTTGTACAGTATCAAGGTAGCTTGTTTAGTTGGTACCTCTAATTCCAATTCTTTTAGGGCTGAAGTTTACTTCTTACAGAGTCATAAGGAAATTTCATCTATCTATCTATCTATCTATCTATCTATCTATCTATCTATCTATCTATCTATCTATCCCATATCTATCTATCTATTTATCTATCTATCCCATATCTATCTATTCTATCTATCTATCTATCTATCTATCTATCTATCTATCTATCTATCTATCTATCTATCTATCCCATATCTATCTATCTATCTATCTATCTATCTATCCCATATCTATCTATCTATCTATCTATCTATCTATCTATCTATCTATCTATCTATCTATCTATCTATCCCATATCTATCTATTTATTTATCTATCTATCTATCTATCTATCTATCTATCTATCTATCTATCTATCTATCTATCTATCCCATATCTATCTATCTATCTATCTATCCCATATCTATCTATCTATCTATCTATCTATCTATCTATCTATCGATCTATCCCATATCTATCTATCTATCTATCTATCTACGGTAGATATGTTGGATTTCGCAGAGGCAAATCTGAGAACATATGAACATACCATTTCCAGGTATGCCCCCTTTGCCCCGAATTCTGTTTTCACCTTCCAGACCAGGCTAATTTTTGCAATTCTGACCAGTGTTTCTTTATGAGGTCATAACTCTGAAATGCTTCAATGGATCCCACTGATTCAGAGATCATTTTCTCATGACATATTGTACTTTTTGATACTTGTAAAATTTCTTTGATATGACTTGTTTTTATTTGTGAAAAAAAAAACAAAACAGAAATTTGCCAAAATTTTTTAACATTTAGCAATTTTAAAACTTTTAATTTTTATGCCCTTAAACCAGAGAGTCATATCGCAGAAAATAGTTAATAACATTTCCCTCATGTCTACTTTACATCAGCACAATTTTGGAAACATAATTTTTTTTTGTTAGGAAGTTATAAGGGTTAAAAGTTGACCAGCGATTTCTCATTTTTACAACAAAATTTGCAAAACCATTTTTTAGGGACCACCTCACATTTGAAGTGACTTTGAGGGGTCTATATGACAGAAAATGCACAAAAGTGACACCATTCTAAAATCTGCATGCCTCAAGGTGCTCAAAACCACATCCAAGAAGTTTATTAACCTTTAAGGTGCTTCACAGAAATTTTTGGAATGTGGTAGGAAAAAATAAACATTTACTTTTATTTCACAAAAATTTTCCTTTAGACATAATTTTTTTTACTTTTGCGAGGGTAGCAGGAGAAAATGGACCATACAATTTGTTGAGCAATTTCTCCTGAGCATGCCTATACCCCATACATGGGGAAATCTGCTGTTTGGGTACACGGCAGGGCTCAGAAAGGAAGGAACGCCATTTCACTTTTTGCATGTAAAATTTGCTAGCATAATTAGCGGACGCCATGTCATTTTTGAAGAGCCCCTGATGGGCCTAAACAGTGCAAACCCCCAACTGACACCATTTTGGAAACTAGACCCTTTAGGGAACTTATCTAGATGTGTTTTGAGCACCTTGAACCACCAGGTGCTTCACAGACGTTTATAACGTTAAGCCATGAAAATAAAAAAATCACATAATCCCAACAAAAATCTTTTTTAGCTACAAATTTTGTGTTTTCACAAAGGCAAAAGGAGAAAATGGACCCCAATGTTTGTTGTGCAATTTCTCCTCAGTTCACAGATATCCCATATGTGGTTGAAAACTACTTTTGAGGCACAGTGCAGAGCTCAGAAGGGAAGTAGCGCCATATTACAGTGCAGATTTTGCTGCATTTGTTTGAGGGTGCCATGTTACACTGGCAGAGCCCCTGAGGTGCCAGAACAGCAGAGCCCCCCATATGTGACCCCATTTTACCAATTACATCTCTCAATGAATTCATTTAGGGGTGCAGTGATTATATTGACACCACAGGTGTGTCACAGACGTTATACCATTGGGCAGTGAAGAAAAAATAATTTACACTTTTACCACCAAGATTGTGCGTTAGCCCCAGTTTTTACATTTTCACACTGGGAAATGGTAAAATGGCACAAAACTTTGTCCCACAATTTCTACTGAATGTGGCAATACCCCATATGTGGCTGTACAGTACTACTTAGCCATGTAGAGAGACTCGGGAGGAACAGAGCGCTATTTGCCTCCTGGAGCGCAGATTTTCCTAGACTAGTTTTTAGGATCTCATATAGAGTTCCTAAGCGCTAGAAAAGCAGAATCCCCCCTCAAGTGATCACATTTTGGAAATTAAATCCCTTTGGGAATTTATCTACAGATGTAGTGACAATTTTGACTCCATGGGTATTTTCAAGAAACAAGCAGCAGTGGATGTTGCAGATTGAAAATTGCAATCTGCCTTTGCAGTGACCAGTATATGATGTTCAGCTCATGCTTCTGGAGATTCACTGGGGCTCAGAAGGGAGAAGGGCATTTGGATTTGGGAGCACAGAATTTGCTGAATTTCTTTTGGTGAATGAGGAGCCATTTTGCTTTTCCAGAGCCTTTGTGCAACCAGTAACGTGGAGGCCCCTATATTTCAGTTAACAGATAACAGACCTGAGTGAGGGCTTGTTTTTTTTGTGGATTGAGTTGAAGCTTTTATTGGGAACATTTTACATAACGTTTGGGATCACATTTATCCAGCGCTCTACGCTGAGCACTTACTTTGTGGTTTCCATATAAATCTCTGAGTGACGTGACAGATGAAACCCCCGAGGGATCCGTTCACTATGAGGCAGCAGATTTACTTTGGACTCTGTCTGGCCTCTGTTCAGCAGTGTCCTTTTCAGAAGCGCACACAACTGTGGCCGACGGCACTTTTATGCAATCCTGAAAAGATTGACTCTACCGTATCACAGGTCAGACAGCGTCCACAGTGCCTCCATCTGCCTCATTATAGGGAATCTTCCACCTGGGGTTCTGTCTGAATCACGTATTTCAGAACTTTACAAAGGCCACAGTGTAAGTGCTCAGCGTAGGGCGCAGGATAAATATGCGCTGAGCCTTACTGTGATCTTTGGGAGGCAGAATGAAAAAATCAACAGCATGTGAAGAATTGGTTTTATTATTTTTTTTACGCCGTTCTTTGTCCAGTTTAAGTGATTAGGCGACATTATCCTTCGGGTCGGTGCGATTACAGCAATACCAGATCTTTATCGGGTTTTTATGTTTGGGTGCTGTCACGCATTAAAAGATGCTTTTTATTGCAAAAAATAGTTTTTTTTTAGTTTTTGCATCACCATATTTTGAGAGCTGTAATTTTTTCATATTTCAGCCAACAGAATCATGTGAGGGCTTGTTTTTTGCTGGACGAGCTGACATTTTTATTGGTACCATTTTCAGGCACATGACCTTTTTTGATTGCTTTATATTCTGAATTCTGGGAGATAGAATGAACAAAAATTAGCAATTCAGGAATTGCTTTTTGTTTAGATTTTTTTTAATACCGTTCCGTGTGTGGTAAAATTGGTAAGACTGCTTTATTCTTTGGGTCAGTACGATTACAGCGATACCTCATTTATATGTTTTTTTATGTTTTGCCATTTTTACACAATAAAAGCTATTTTATTGAAAAAATCATTATTTTTGCATTGATTTATTCGGAGAGCTATAACTTTTTTATTTTTCTGCTGATGGAGCTGTATGGCTGCTATTTTTTCGCGGGAGAAGATAACGTTTTCAGCTGTACCATTTTTACATCCGTCTTTTTGATTGTGTTTTACTGCATTTTTTGTTCGGCGGTATGATGATAAAGCATTGTTTTTTGCTTTGTTTATTTTTTTGAATGTGTTCACTTAAAGGCTACGTTCACACGATCCTGAATTTCCTGCGGATTTTTCAGGTCCTTTTTTGGAAAATCCGCAGTGCAAAATCATTGCATTTTGCACTGCGGATTTTCCTGCGTTTTCTTCTGCGGATTCCTCTGCGGGTTTCCAACTGCACTTTCCTATTGGTGCAGTCGGAAACCCGCAGAGGAATCCGCAGAAAGAATTGACATGGTACTTCTTTTTTTCCGCAGCGTTTCCGCGCGGTTTTTCCGGGGAAATTCAGGATCGTCGGCACAGCGGGTTTCGTTTTCCATAGGGTTACATTGTACTGTACCCCACATGGAAAACGGCTGCGGATCCGCAGCGGCAAATCCGCTGCGGATCCGCAGCAAAAACCGCACTGTGTGAACGTAGCCAAAGGGTTAACTAGTGAGAGTTTTATAGAGCAGGTCATTATGGACGTGACTGTACTTATAGTTTTTTTTTTTATTTACATAATAAATGTATTTATTGAAAAAAAATATATATTTTTTTTTCTTTATTTAGGGATTTAAAAAAAAATATTTTTACTCTTTGTAATATTTTTATTTTACTTTTTTTTACATTGTCCAAGGATGGGACATTACTGTATTACATCAGATCGCTGATCTGATACTCTGCAATACAGAGTATCACGTTAAGATCTGACAGGCAGGAAAAGAGGCATGCCAGCGCCTGCTCCCAGTAGGTGCTCACAAGCTACCTTCCCTGATGGACCTGGAAGGACCCCTCGGCCATCTTGGGGCTGGGGCTCTCCATGGAGACCATCAGCACACCGCAATCACATCGCGTTGTCCTGATGGAAGCGTACAGGGAACGGATTCCCTGTGCGATGGTCCTCTATGCTGCTGTCACTACTGACAGTGGCATCAGAGGGGTTAAATGCCCGCGATTGGTGCTAGCAGAGATCGTTGGCGGTGTGTCAACTCTCATACAGAGGTGACACCTGCACGCGATCGCTGCGGTGCTCAGCGTGAGGCTGCGTGATTGTGCTGCTGTACATATACTTCTCTTTGCGAGATTGCATCTCCCGCAGAGCAGTATATTTATGGCGCATGTTGGGAAAGGGTTAAAAAACCCGACTGAAAGCTTAGCTGCTAACAAAAATTTTAAATTACTCTACCATTTCTTTCATCTATATTCTATCCCATCCCAAAGCTAAACTTAAAGGTAATCTGTTGGCACATTTGAACTATCTAAACAATTAATATGATCATACAGGTTATAGACTGCTGGGGAAAGTTATCACTGTATGTATCGTATCAGATGCCTTGTTGTGGATAAGGCTGGTTTCACATTTGCGTTTAAAAACGCAGCGTTTTAAACGCAAATGCATGTGGTGAAAAAAACGCATGTAAACGCGTGCAAACGCTGCGTTTTTTAGACGCACGCGTTTTTGCATGTTAAAACAAACGCGGCATTTTGACGCGTTTACATGTTTTTTTTCCTGCGTTTGAAACGCATGATGAGAAGTGTGAGACAGCTGCCAATCATCAAAATCAACTAGAAAACCCACTGTAAACAGAAATAGCTAGGGTTAGGGTTAGGATCCCTAGTAACCCTAGGGATCCTAACCCTAACCCTAGGGATCCTAACCCTAGGGATCCTAACCCTAAGGGATCCTAACCCTAAGGGATCCTAACCCTAACCCTAGGAATCCTAACCCTAACGATCCTAACCCTAGGGATCCAAACCCTAACCCTAGGGACCCTAACCCTTAGGGTTAGGGTTAGGATGCCTTAGGGTTAAGGTTAGGATCCCTATGGTTATGGTTAGGGTTAGAGTTAGGGTTAGGGTTAGGATCCCTTTAGGGTTAGGGTTGGGGGGTGGCTTATCAGTGTGTATTCTTGTGTTTTTCTATTGAAACGCAAAAAAGCGCATGCGCATGCGTTTTTAATGTTAAGTATAGAAAAAAACGCATGCGTTTTTTTTGCGCTAAAACGCAATGGCAAAAAACGCAAATGTGAAACCAGCCTTAGTCATCTTGTATCACTTTATATGAATGACCTCTTCCAAGCTATGGGGTGGACGCTAATATATTCAAAAATAAAAAAAAATAATTGTCACTGTATTAAACAATTTAAACAGACATAAAACAGACATTATGAAATAAAAATGGGGAAAGGGAAACATTGGGGTGGGAAAGATAAAAAAAAAAAATAGGTGGGGAGGGGGATGAGTGTGCACTCAAGATAAGAATAACTATACAATTGATCAGTACATAGTAATATCCACAAGCAAAATATACATAAATCCTAATAAATAACTTACACTAAAGTGCTTATGCTGGATTTGCAAACCTATACAAGATGATACGCTGTAACGACTTGACAGTCAAACCAACCTGAAAAAAATATATCTAATTAAGCTCATAAATTCCTCCAAAAAGTACATAGTGCATAAAAAATTAATATTGAATTAATTATATTGCTTAAAAAGATGTACAGTGCATAAGATAGGCATCAGTATAGGCATACATAACCACATATAGAGTAAATGGCATGTGCATAGATATTACTATATGAAAAATGCATGCCTAACCAACTGCTGATCAATGAATCATTCATAATATAATAATGAAAAAAGTAATAAAGATGTATCAATGACAAATACTGACCACAACACAGCCCCCTCCACATGCTCCACATCATCCCTGAGGAAGACATTATCCAGTGTCGATACACGTGGGGTACCTGCTTCCCTGGCTGCACATAACACTTAACCTCTGGTTGTATTGCTGCCTAGAATCCTTTGAGCTTATACTGGCTGGAATCTTATTTTTTAATAGCTCTGTCATTTTTAACAGGGCATTTCTTCCTAGCTGTTGACTTTATCTATAGCATTTTGACTATCAATATTTTTACCACTTTCCATAGCTTAATTGATAGGGCTGGCAGCACGCCATCTAACTATTTGAGTTTTTCATCGTGATTTGAATCCTAATTCCTGTACTGTAATTTCAGTCTTTTTATGCTTGCACTCACCTTGTCTGTTAATATTGATATCTACTATCGTGCTTGATGCTGTACCCTTATTCATGTCCTGGGGAGGACCTTATTTGGTTAGGTTTTTATTTATTAGCCATCGTTTTGGCATTTTAAATGTTTTTAATACTATAGTTGTATACTTATGCTTCTTTTTTTTTTGTATCCAGAGAATTATTTGGTTAAGGTGATCCCTAGCTGTTTGCATACTCCTTTTTCTCTTTGTTTCCCCTCCACATGCTCCAATGCTCTTATAAATTTTTAAATTTTCGGTATTTCCTTCTTGTGTAGGCATGTGTGTTTTATCACTTTATATAAATGACCTCTTTCAGGCTATGAGAAGGACGCTGCCTGGAAAATAACTCTGCCTCCAGAGCTTATTTTACATTAAGTGGAGTTATCGATGTGATATGTCATGGCTGCTCGCTGCTCTCCTGATCTCACTGCAGAGCTGTGTGTGATTATACCTGACACATCTGCAGGTTCCGCTCATCTCCAGCTTCAATCTCACAGGCAGACAGGGTTGTAATATTGTGTGACAAAGTCACTGGTAAGGTAATAGAGGGGAGATATGTCACTGCGCTTAATGGTGTCAGTGATTTGAAACCAGAGTATTTTCCTCTAGCACACTGTGTTGTGAGGGTTAATTTAACCCCTTTATGACTGGAGCTGTTTTCATTTTTCGCCTTTTTGTTTGGCTTTTTTGCTAGGTTCACTAAATGCTAAAACTGACCTGCCATTAAGATTCTCCAGGTCATTCCGAGTTCATAGACACCAAACATGTCTATGTTCTTTTTTTATCTAAGTGGTGAAAAAAAAAAATCCAAAGTTTGCTAAAAAAAAAAGAAAAAAATGGCTCCATTTTCCCAGACCTGTAGCATCTCCATTTTTCGTGATCTCGGGTTGGGTGAGGGATAATTTTTTTGCGTGCTAAGCTGACGTTTCTACTGATACCATTTTTGTGCAGATACAATCTTTTGGTCGCCTGTTATTGCATTTTATTGCAATGTCACGATGACCAAAAAAACGTAATTCTGGTGTTTTTTTTTTTTGTTTTTTTTCGCTGCGCAGTTTAGCGATCAGGTTAATCCTTTTTTTTTTATTGATCGGGGTATTCTGAGCACAGTGATGACAAATATGTCTATGTTTGATTTTATTTTTGTTTTATTTTGAATGGGGAAGAAAGGGGGGTGATTTGAACTTTCATTTTCTTTTTTTCATATTTTTAATTATATATATATATATATATATATATATATATATATATATATATATATATATATATATATATTTTTTTTTTTTTTTTTAAGTTTTGGCATACTTCAATAGCCTCTGCTACATAGAGGCGATGCTCAGATCGGTCCTATATAGCAAAGTTGCTGAATTGCTATTAGCGCCGACCACTGGGTGGCCCTCATAGCAATCCTGCATCAACAACCATGGTTCTCATGCCAACGCACCGCTGACCCCCGATCATGTGACGGGAGGTCATCGTTGCGCGTATTTCTTACCCGATGGCCGGAAGCGTGCGTTAAATCCCGCTGTCTGCGTTTGAGAGCGGCATTTAACCAGTTAATTGGCGTGAGTGGATCGCGATTCCGCCTGCTCCTACTGTGGGCACATGTCAGCTGTCCAAAACAGCTGACATGTTGCGGCATTGAGGTGGGCTCACCGCCGGAGCCCTCCTCAAAGCGAGGCTTCTGACGTCAGACTTACCATCCCTTCCGACGTCAGATAGGGGTTAAAGTTCCACAAAAGGCTGGTTTCATGTGGACCTTCATAGAGCGGGTGGGAGAAGGTCCACTTTATCTCCACTGGCAGAGCCGCCAGGACCTGTGTGATGTCATGATAATGTGATTGGTCACATGATGAGAAAAGTCACATGTTCTAGGGTTTAAGTAAATGGGCTGTACAGGCAGACTGGGGTTCATTAACCCGGAGAAAGGAGTCTCCAGTGGCTTGTTGAGCACAGACTGAACCTGTGTTGCTCCAGAGCGGGGTACCACCCGCAACAAATGGACTGTGTTACAGCGTTTTGTTTTCTTTGTTGTTTTTCCTGTTTTAGTCAGAAAGGCTGAGTTTATTTCCCCATGTGTTGATTTATGCTGCCTTAAAATAAACCGACGAGGATTTAAAGAGACAATGTTCCCATAGATTAACACTGGTCCGAGTGCTATGTGATGTTTTCTCACATAGCACTCATCCGTATTCAACGCTAGTGTGACCTCAACCTTTAACAATTAACCAAAACGGAAGGTCTTCCTGGTTTGATGGCAGTCTATTGGTAAAAACAACAGAAAAATCAAGTAGACACATAGCACAAATAACAGCGATGTTAAGATTAAATGGATTCAAGAGATCTTTTAACATCTTGATCTTCCTCCACAACCTGTTCATATACTTGCATGTACGAGTACTCATATATTTGTATATAGGCAGTTTCTTATTGCTGAAGTCATTGAATTGAGCCCTAATAATTATCAATTTTGTTGTAAACTTTATAAACTATTGTTTCTTGTAGATTCTTCTGACCGAATATCTGGATATGAAGAACACCAAGACATCTTCTGAACCATCTGCCCAGCTAAGCTATGCTAGCACTGGACGAGAATTTGCAGCTTTTTTTGCAAAAAAGAAGCCTCAAAGGCCTAAAAATTCTCTTTTTAAGTACGTAATAGTTTAGTTTTCTTATTATTTGTGTCATACTGAAAGGGTTCTAGACCAGGTATAAGAAATGTTGTTAATTTAGAGTTTTCTGTATTGCAATCAAACAGCTGCTAGAACCTGCTGTCAGTCAGGGCACTATGCACTGGGCGGTGACTGAAGCTGCGCCAGCCCACCCCTATTACTGAAAGCCTGAACTTGCCAGGAGGAATAAAGTTAAATTCTTCCTAGCAGCAAGGCTTTCAGTGCGGGCATCGGGTAGCTACAGAAAGTTATTAACTTGCAGATTAACCCCATATCAGCAGGTTAATAGTGTTTTTTTTTTTTTTTTTTTACAGGATAGGTTTCCTTTAAGAACTAATGGTCTTTATTATTATTACTAGATGGTGGCCCGATTCTAACGCATCGGGTATTCTAGAATATGCATGTCCACGTAGTATATTGCACAGTCCACGTAGTATATTGCACAGCCCACGTAGTATATTGCCCAGCCACGTAGTATATTGCACAGCCACGTAGTATATTGCCCAGCCACGTAGTATATTGCTCAGCCACGTAGTATATTGCCCAGCCACGTAGTATATTGCCCAGCCACGTAGTATATTGCCCAGCCACGTAGTATATTGTCCAGCCACGTAGTATATTGCCCAGACATGTAGTATATTGTCCAGCCACGTAGTATATTGCCCAGACACGTAGTATATTGCCCAGTGACGTAGTATATTGCCCAGTCATGTAGTATATTGCCCGACCACGTAGTATATTGCCCGACCACGTAGTATATTGCCCAACCACGTAGTATATTGCCCAGTGACGTAGTATATTGCCTAGTGACGTAGTATATTACCCAACCACGTAGTATATTGCCTAGTGACATAGTATATTGCCTAGTGACGTAGTATATTGCCCAACCACGTAGTATATTGCCCAGTGACGTAGTATATTGCCCAGTCATGTAGTATATTGCCCAGTCACGTAGTATATTGCCCAACCACGTAGTATACAGCACAGAGCCACGTAGTATATTGCGCAGCCACGTAGTATATTGCCCGGTGACGTAGTATACAGCACAGAGCCATGTAATATATTGTACAGCGAAGTAGTATACAGCACAGAGCCACGTAGTATATTGGCCACGTGGTATATATTGGTCACGTAGTATACAGCACAGAGCCATGTAGTATATTGCCCTGCCATGTAGTATATTGCACAGCGACGTAGTATACAGCACAGAGCCATGTAGTATATTGGCCAGTTACGTAGTATATTGCCCAGTTACGTAGTATATTGCCCAGTTATGTAGTATATTGCCCAGGGACGTAGTATACAGCACAGAGCCACGTAGTATGTTGCACCGCGAAGTAGTATACAGCACAGAGCCACGTAGTATATTGGCCAGTCACGTAGTATATTGCCCAGCTACGTAGTATATTGCCCAGCCAGGTTTGTCACAGGTTAAAAAATAAAAAATAAACATATACTCACCTTTCAGAGGGCCCCTTGTAGTCCACGGCAGCTTCCGGTCCCAGGCTTGGTATGAGCGCAGGACCTGTGATGACGTCACGGTCACATGACCGTGACGTCATGGCAGGTCTTTCTAGCGCAGGCACGCAGGGCCTGTGATGACATCGCGGTCTCATGACCGTGACGTCATGGCAGGTCCTTCTCGCGCAGGGCCTGTGATGACGTCGCGGTCACATTACCGTGATTTCATGGCAGGTCCTTCTCCCATACAATCTTTGCCACCGGAACCTGCAACGGAAGATGGCGGCCGGCGCGAGCGACTACGGAGGGTGAGTATAGCAGGTTTTTTTTTTATTATTATTTTTAACATTACATTTTTTACTACTGATGCCGCATAGGCAGCGTCAGTAGTAAAAAGTTGGAGACACACAGGGTTAATAGCGGCGATAACGGAGTGCGTTACCCGCGGCATAATGCGGTCCGTTACCGCCGGCATTAATCCTGTGTTAGTGGTGACCGGAGGGGAGTATGCGGGCGACAGGCACTGACTGTGGGGAGTAAGGAGTGACCATTTTTTTCCGGACTGTGCCCATCGCTGATTGGTTGCAGCAGCCATGACAGGCAGCTGGCGAGACCAATCAGCGAATGAATAACTGACAGAAGGACAGGCAGACAGACGGAAGTGACCCTTAGACAATTATATATAAGATTATTATTATTATTTGCATACTGTGTTACCAGTATTTATATGACTGGAAAGTATGCTCCATAAATTGTGTTCCGTATTTCATTTCTACTAATGAGGTTGTCCATGCTAATGATATTGATGAGCTAATTTCTACAATAGGATAGCATCGGACCTGCAGTTATCGCTAGCGGCCACTAAATAAATGGAGCTTTGCTGTTTGACTCTGTTGACTTATTAACGGGACTCTGTCAGTACAGAATGGCTATTCAGACCAAGTACAGGCGCTTGATGCTCCAGGGCGGGGAAAACATTTATATACACTGTCCCTCCTGCTTGTTTTCCCTCTATATACACCCACCCTCTTTTATTGACAGCTCTGGCTTCTAGGGCGTATATAAATGACTGGATGAAGCACCAAGCGCCTCTTAGAACAGCCATTCTGTGCTGACAGTCCCTTTAAGGCTGCCCACGGTCTGAGCTAAAAACTGCTCATCAATGGGGTTGCAGGGTGTCGGACCACCACCAATCTGATATTGATTACCTATCATAGATCATCAATATCTTTAGCTGAAACAACTGCTTTAAAGTGAAGTCAGGGTGTGAGCGCTCAGGCTTCCTTGCACACACATAACTTATTAGCTAGGGATTTTCCAGCAAAGAACTTATTAGCTCTGGACTTACCAACAAAGTTGATGAGATTTTTGCCAAATCTCTTCTATTTTCTGCAGAGATTAAAAGCAGTAAAAATTTTATATCCACAAAATGTCAATGCTATTTGCTGATTTTCATTCCTGGTTTAAACCATTTTATGAGGTAGAAATTCTACAGTAAAATTTGCCACGACACTTGCAATAAAAAAAAAAAAAATCTGACCTATGTGCAGGTACCTTAAGGGTGAGTTCATGTTGATTTTTATTTTTTGGGGGGGGCGGGGGAGGTTTTCCTGATTTTTTTTTTTTTTTTTTTTTTGGAGCAGGTTCTCCCCTATGAAAAACCAATGTTATTTGAACTTCTTGGGGTTTTTGAAGTTTATGCTGAAAACACTACATGGACCCACACCCTTAGCATAAAAGTGTGGGTTTAAAGTAATTGCATTTCTGCAACTTATTTGTTTTGCTTTCTTGTTTGCTCTCTTCTAAGGTTTGAGTCCTCCTCACACGCAATAAGTATGAGCGCCTATCTGCGAGAACAAAGGAGAGAATTGTACAGCAAAAGCGGGGAGCTTCAAGGTACACTTTGCATCTTCTATACTTCTTTGTTATGAAAGATGCTCACAATTTGAATTTGGCCCCCAAGCTACGTTATGGCCCCCAGTATTATACTTATTTATATTGGGATTTTTTCTTTATATTTTTTTCGTTTGATAGGTATGATATTTTTCAGGTAGATCAAGAACTAGCTTCCTTAGTAAAATACTTGAAGAAGTGCTAACTCTTTAATTCCCTTCCTTGTTTTCAGAACACTCGCTGGTCAGCATCTTTCTTTTTCTAGAACACATCAGTCAGGATGGTGCCTTTCTATTAATGCAATCACTTTATCCAGGCTTTATAAGGCCACTTATTTCTTCTCCCCCCCACTCCTCCCACCCCCAATGCCTTGGATTAGCCGCAGTCTCTCTACAAAGACCATCCAATCAAGGAGGGTTTATTAAAACCAGGAGCTTTATGACTGAGAATTAATTAGTAGAGTATTTTCATGCAAAACATCCAATTTTTTGATTAGCAACAGAGCAGGGCTGCAATTAACACTCTGGGAAGCTTATATTTCCAGCTTTTTGATTCTCCGGAAATAAGATTATCAAACAGGGGTCAGGCACTTGACAGCGGAGAGTTTCAACGTGTAAGAAAATAATTTGTTTCTTGATTTTGTTGGTTAGATTTCATTAAGACTTCAGTCTGGGGGAGAGGTGGGGGGGAAGAGCCAGTAACAATCAAGAATGGATAACGGATCTGACAATTCAGACGTCACATACTTTTCGTAAAAATCCTTGTCTTGGCTCTAAGTAACTCATTTTATGCCATTTTCATATTCATGAACATACCTTGTGCATAGAATGTAAACTCCCCTCACGCCGTTATGTGCCATTTTACTTGACCTATTCACAGTCGAGACCAAAAGTGCACACAAGGCAATTTACTATGCCATTGATTGTAATTCAGTACATTTCTCTAGAGAAATTTTGAAGGTCTGTTATTAAAATATTATGGAGGTGGTTTGGGGAATTTCTATATCAGTATATTCCCTAATGAAATAATAAATTGGCCTCATAGAGGTGAGGCATTAGCTTGTGGCCTCTATCACTGAATGACATCAATATTTCTTGAAAAATCACTAAAAAATAGAAATATATAAAGCATTATATATGAAATAAATATTAAATGGATGTATAGGTAATATGGGTTTTTAGATAGATAGATAGATAGATAGATAGATAGATAGATAGATAGATAGATAGATACAGTGTGTATTTATATACATTTCTCAACCTTGAAATTGCAAGACCAGGAAGGAAAAGTTGTGGTATTATGGAAAACAGAGGATTGCTAGTCATGTTAATGATATGCAAATAATGAAAAAAGGGAAACGTCATTTTGAAAACATCTTGATTTAAATAAACCCTCTCAATAACATTTTTAGTATCATTAGACACTTTGGAGGAATGGCCAGTTTACAGACACATGTTTCAGGGTGTTTGCACCTCATCAGTGCAAAGCGGAAGTACTGGTTTCGAAGGGCGAGAGTCCTCTGATGACGTGTGAGGTTTAAAGTTTAGCCTTGTGTAAAGTACCAAGTCAGCGTAAGGAGACCTTTAGGCCATGCAGTGCTCCTCAGGGAATTCCATATATGCAATTCATTGCTTCAGAGCGGAAGAGAACATGCACGCTAGTGCCAACACTTGGAAGTAACAATTCTAAGTCATTGTCAACCCTTAAAAAAAGTCAGATTAGCTAAGTTAAGAAATGTTCAATTTTGCTGCATTCCTTTTTTATTCCATATAAACCTTTTGAGATCTTTGCCAGTAATTATTAATTTATCCTTATGGATCCATGGGCAAATGTTGCTTGCCTGATGCTGTAGCTTTATGCTGTAGAAATGTTTTTCTGACATCCTTATGTTTCCTTATTTATAATAAAATTATTATGTAATAAAACTGAATTTGCTGTAATGGAACAAAGCAAGAAATGGTGATGCTAGGATTCTGATTTGTTTTGGCCACATGTTCATGTTGGCAGGGCCATGCATCCAGAATGTTATTTCTGTCAGGCACATGACATTTCATGTGGGATCACTTGAGCTGGATTGAATGGATAGTCCATATGTTACATGCAGAGGGGAAATGACTCCGTTTATTCTCTTTGATAAATTCTTTCTAAATACTGTTTATGCAGGCTGAACATTCATGACTATACCATGTTAGAGGCTTTGTTCAGACTGCATTCGAAAGCACGGCATGAACAATGCCAGTCAGCCAATGAATAGAGTACTGTTGGTTTCGATACTTTATTTTTCATTCTACTCTCATCTTCCTTAAGATTTGTATAAAACATCAGTATTTTTCCATTGCAAAACTTCTAAAGAAATTTATTTTTCTTCTATTTCTTTTCTCATTTTCCAAATATCCATAAAGTTATAGGTATCAGTAACAAGATCCTTTACCAACCAACATATTTTATGCTAATCTGGTTTTTGATTTTTTTATGTTGACTGTTAAAAAAAAACAAAAAACAAATTACAGTATCTAAAAAGGCTTTTCCCATTTTGTGATACGTCTGTAGTCACTGTATTTGACTGCAGACTTCTTAATCTGTACAGCACTGTCAGTATTCTAAGGCGTTGAGGCCAAGCGCGAGCGGTCATGTGACTGCAAGTATTTGATCTACATACTGCTGGCCACATTCCCACTAGACATGCATGTAGGTAATTGCATGGTCACATGACCTCCCGCCCTCGCCAAAGACACCGGTGAATCCTAACCATGTACCTGACACACACTGTAAGGATTCAGAAGTCTGCAGCCACATAGTGATTGCAGACTTTTGTCACAAGACTGGACAATTCCTTTAACTCTTAAATGTCACCTGTTTGTGTATCAGGAAGTCAATCCTCACACTTGTGCTGCTGGAAAATATAGACACACACACACACACACACACACACACTACAGACCAAAAGTTTGGACACAGCTTCTCATTTAAAGATTTTTGTGTATTTTCATGACTATGAAAATTGTACATTCACACTGAAGGCATCAAAACTATGAATTAACACATGTGGAATTATATACTTAACAAAAAAGTGTGAAACAACTGAAAATATGTCTTATATTGTTGAGAACAATAAAACATAAAAATAATCAATTTAAATCATAATGAATATCCCATGGAGGTCAGGATTTGGAATGATACTCAAAATCAAAGTGGACAATCAAATTACAGGCTGATCCAACTTCAGTGGAAATGCCTCAAGACAAGGAAATTATGTTCAGTTTTGTGTGTGTTGCCTCCATGTGCCTGTATGATCTCCCTAAAACGCCTGGGCACACTCCTGATGAGGCGGCAGATGGAGAAGGATCTCCTCCCAGACCTGGGCTAAAGACTCTGTCACGTCTGTCTTATGTGCTCAGTGTGACCTGCCTTCATCTGTGAAGAGCACAGGGCGCCAGTGGCGAATTTGCCAATCCTGGTGTTCTGTGGCAATTGCCAGGCATCCTGTACGGTGTTTGGTTGTGAGCACAAACCCATCTGTGGACGTCGGGCACTCAGACAATCCTCATGGAGTCGGTTTCTAACCGTTTGTGCAGACACATGCATATTTGTGGCCTGCTGGAGGTCATTTTGCAGGACTTTGGCAGTGTTCCTCCTGTTCCTTATTGCACAAAAGCTGAGGTAGCGGTCCTGCTGCTGGGTTGTTGCCCTCCTACGGCCCCCTCCACGTCTCCTTGTGTACTGGCCTGTCTCCTGGTAGCGCCTCTAGCCTCTGGACACTACTCTGACAGACACAGCAAACCTTCTTGCCACAGCTCGCATTGATGTGCGACCCTGGATGAGCTGCACTACCTGAGCCACTTGTGTGGGTTGTTGAGTCCGTCTTATGCTACCACGAGTGTGAAAGCACAACCAACATTCAAAAGTGACAAAAACATCAGCCAGAAAGCTTTGGTACTGAGATGTGGTCTGTGGTCCCCACCTGCAGAACCACTGCTTTATTGAGTGTGTCTTGATAATTACCAATAATTTCCATCTGTTGTCTATTCCATTTGCAGAACAGCATGTGAAATTGATTATCAAACAGTGTTGCTTCCTAAGTGGACAGTTTGACTTCACAGAAGTTTGATTTACTTGGAGTTAGATTCTGTTGTTTGAGTGTTATCTTTATTTTTTTTTGAGCAGTGTGTGTATATAATATGAGAGACAGAGAGATTGTGAGCCCTTGCGGGCAGGGTGCTCTTTCCTCCTGTACCAGTCGGTGACGTGTATTGTTCAAGATTATTGTACTTTTTGATTTTTTTTTTTTATGTATACCACATACTATATATATCCAACAGCACAGGAGTGTTCTTGGCAATTTTCTACATTGAAAAGTGCTGTTATACATGATATACACAAATATATCTAGACTAGATGGCAGCCCGATTCTAAAGAATCGGGAGTCTAGAATCCATATATACTTTATTTATTCAAATGTAAAAATAATACAATTAATAAATAATAGTAAGAAAGAACAAAAAATGGCTGCACTCACCAGCTCTTGACAATTCTTGTTATTTAAGGTACAGTTACACAGGATCCATGAACATGCTTATGAGGGGAGGGATGAAAGACCTCAGACGACAACTTTGCGTGTTGTGGCAAATGCCACAACAACGGTTCTTTGCTTAAGAACAATGTCAGGTAGTAGGAAAATAGCCAGTTAATAATAGGCAATAGTTCTTTGCAGGAATGCAGATATTAATAAATAGGCAGTTTATATTGCAGAGAAATTGCTGGGCAATAATGGACAATGTCCTTATGTGGCAAATAATAGAGCAATATACCCAATGTGGCAAAGAAGAGGTTAATAAACGTCAGTCTCTCAGTATAACAGTCAGTGAATAATAGGCAGTATATGGAGAAAACACCAAACAAAAGTTCAAAATTGGTGTGAAAATGTCACTGAACCACTTCACAACTAAATATATATAGTTTTGGTAAATGGTATTATCATTTTTTTGACGAAATTCGGCAGGAGCTTGAAGAGCAACGTCACTGGGCCCGCCTCCACGCAGTAGAAACTTGCTGTGAGGTAAAAATTCAAAAATCACACCAAAATGGCGGGCGGAGTGTGTCACAGTACGGCACGTTTCTGATTGGTCGCTCGCAGCAGGCGGCAACCAATCAGACACTGGACACTGTTGACGTCACTTATCTCCGGACATTAGCTCCGGACATTAGCTCCGGACATTAGCTCCGGACATTAGCTCCGGACATTAGCTCCGGACAGGAAGTTGGCACAAATTGCAGGAAGTAGTATTCTAGGCAATTATATATCTAGATAGATGGTGCTTTTAATGTGGTCTTTTTTCAATCTTGTTGACTAATTGGGATATTTTTTTTTAAATGAATTCTTAAGAATTGCTGTGGGGAGAATAGCACAGAGATATAGTAAAATTGAGGTTTTTTTCCTTGAAGCTCCAGCAAGAGATACCATGCTGTGTCTGTCATTGATGTACTCATGTATCTTGTTAACTTTCTGCAGCTACTGTTGAATGGTTGGGATTTCAATTCCCTTGGGGGGAAGGAGTAGGAGGATTTTCTCATGTAAGGCCACCACTATACAGATACTTTTTGTAACAATACAGATTGATTTTAACTATTGAGTCTCCATTTATCATCCAGAAATATGGTGACACAAACACTGTATAAAAAAGTCTATTTTTTCAGTAGTAGTAATTTAATATTGTACTGACTCAAGGAAAAAAGATTGATTTTAACATGTTTTTTTTTCCTATTGCTTCTCGGAAAGAGTTAATAAAATATATCAAGTTGCGTACACCAATTTTGTAAAAGCAAATACTATGTGGACAGAAAAGTACAAAAGTTCTGTTGTTTTGAAAATTATAATAATAAAAAAAAATTAATGGTGGAGCTCAGTGATCTGTTGTACTACTATATGACTTATCAATTTTCCTACAGTAAGACACAGGACTGTAAAGACAAGGTAGGGGACATGACTAATTTCTTGAGATGCTAAAGATTTTTCACATATTTCTCAATTTTAATTCTAAAATGAGACAAAGTAGATATAAACAGATGAAGGGAGGATATGCTTTGATTTTTTTTTGTTTGTTTAAAGGGAATCTGTCACCTGGTATTTGTTGCCTTATCTGAGTAGAGGCAGAGATCCTGATTCCAGCTCTGTGACATTTACTGGGGTGTTTGCTGAGGTTTTGATCAAATCTGCTTTTTTTTTGCTTTGTATCTACCAGCTCTCTGAAAGCTGAGCTCCAAATAAACCCACCCACTCCTTTGCTGGCAGCTTGCATAGGCAGAAAGCTGCCAATGTGTGTTAGGGGTGGGGTTATAGAGCTCATGAATATGGATGACTACATGGCAGCAGGTTTATTAGATTGCTAGTGATTTCCTTGAAACTATGATTGTCAAAACTATAAGCAGCCCAATAAGTGGCATATCACTGAAATCAGGGTCCCTGTCTCCACATTATGTTGGTGTTTGATTAGGTGACAAAAACCTGGTGACAAATTATAAAGTGCCTTTTTTAAGCCATTTTAGAATACATCTGTGATTACAACTTGGCCACAGGGAGTGCAGGGCCATCACCCCCTCCTTGTCTTATCATCAGTTCAGGCTGCTGCAGGAACTTGCCCCTTACGCTCCCCTAAGATTGGCTTGTGTGTATCGCACACGCCTACCGCATGCTCACAAGAAAGTCAGTGCGCTAAAAACATCAAGGCCAAAACTATTAGAAATCCTAACTAATATAACACCAATGAGAAAAAAAATAATCAGGTAATTGTCACACATACAATACGAAAAATGAACCTCAGTATAAGGAAAAGCGATAGAGAGCAAGCTAATATCAGGATGATAGGAACATAGATCTAGATATTCATTTATTGTTGGCAGGCTTTACCATTTCCGCAGCCTTAGTTGATTATGAATTTTTTGAGCTTTGTAAGGAAAGAAGTTAGACAAGGTGGATCGTCTCATTCCAAGGTTTATCCTTTGTAACAATGTTGTCAAAAATTGCTTCCATCTACGCAGTCTCCTTCCTACGTAGAGAATGGTATGCACGTTCAGCTGTCCCACATGCTAATGTTTATGGAGGGATCTATGAACCTAATTGCCAGAGAATAACATTTCCGTCTCTTCCATGAGCGTGTATACACGGGATATGTGTAATCATCTTGTGACTACAATGAGCTGATCTCTGCTGCATCATCTCAAGGCAAATTGTTTGAATGTTGTCAAAGTACTTAATGAATATTTTTAGAAAGTGAAATATAGATCTGGACATAGAGTTTTTGGAGGAAACGGAGGTATAAGGCTTCATTAAATCCATCCAAGATATCTTGTATAATAAGGGCACAGGGCACATTCTGGGATTGAACAGACGATTTCCATCAGAACAATACTGGCACATTAGACTGATGTAAAGAGCAATGTCACTTCATTTTGTCAGTTTATGATAAATGAATAGGGCAATATACACAACTGCAGAATGAGAACATATCAATGTTTTTTCTGTTGCAAACTGTTTATTCAACACAACATAAATTTCGTAACTATATTGTGAAACAAAGGACAAGTATGGAAATAGAATGGTGTTTGATCCAGATGAGATGATACAATACAAAATAGGGCACGGGTGTTATAAGTCGTAAATTTGTCAGATTTCAGAAGAATGTAAAAATACTGATTTATGACATTTATAAGGCTTCAGGCAAATAGAATTATTATGCCAAACTGGTGCATTGCACAACTGATGCAGATAGAAACAGAGGGGCAGAGATTTAATGAGTTCCATTACGTTTCAGACTTTTTCAGTTCTTAAAACGGACACATGATCGAAGCCAAACGAATGTGATAGTAATTTGCGTCAGTTCTCTATTAGATCTGCTTTGGATGATAATTTCGTTTGCATTCCTAAAAACAGAACAGAAAACGGAAAATATACAGCTTTTTTTATAATTTTTTTTAAATTTATTTCATTATTTTAGTTAAAATGTGTGGTTCGGTTATAGTAGCCTTACAAACCTTAAAAGGAATCTGACATCCAAAGGGCAGCATGTATCAGGCACTAAAGCAAAACTAAAGAATTGAGGCTAGAACACATGTTGGTATAAGTTCATTGTATAGGTGCACATTCACACTGTGGCAGTTAACCCCTTTGCCCCCAAGCCTGTTTTCACCTTCATGACCAGGTTAAATTTCACAATTCTGACCACTGTCACTTTGGAGTAATAACTCTGGAACCCTTCAACGGATCCCACTGATCCTGAGATTGTTTTTTTTGTGACATATTGTACTTCATGATAGTGGTAAAATTTCTTCTATATGACTTGTTTATTTGTAGAAAAATCTAAAATTTGGTGAAAATTTCAGCCTTTTCAAACTTTTATTTTTTATGCTCTTAAACCAGAGAGATATTACACAAGATAGTTAATGGATAGTATTTCCCACATGTCTCCTTAACATCAAATCAATTTTTGAAACATATTTTTTTTCGTTAGGAAGCTACCGTATATACTCGAGTATAAGCCGACCCGAGTATAAGCCGACCCCCCTAATTTTGCCACAAAAAACTGGGAAAACCTATTGACTCAAGTATAAGCCTAGGGTGGAAATGCAGCATCTACCGGTGAATTTCAAAAATAAAAATAGATCATTATTTCCCCATAGCTGTGCCATATAGTGCTCTGCGCCGTTCATATCTCCCCATAGCTGTGCCCCATATAGTGCTCTGCACTGTTCATATTCCCCCTTGGCTGTGCCATATAGTGCTCTGCAGCGTTCATATCTCCCCATAGCTGTGCCCCATACAGTGCTCTGCACTGTTCATATTCCCCCTTGGCTGTGCCATATAGTGCTCTGCAGCGTTCATATCTCCCCATAGCTGTGCCCCATACAGTGCTCTGCAGCGTTCATATCTCCCCATAGCTGTGCCCCATACAGTGCTCTGCAGCTTTCATATCTCCCCATAGCTGTGCCCTATACAGTGCTCTGCACCGTTCATATCTCCCCATAGCTGTGCCATATAGTGCTCTGCAGCGTTCATATATCCCCATAGATGCTCCACATAAATCTGTGCCATGGCCGCTGCTGCTGCAATAGAAAAAAAAAAAAAAAAGCCATACTCACCTCTCTTGCTTGCAGCTCCCAGCGTCCGGTCCCAGGGTCTTGTCCTGGCGTCTCTGCACTGACTGATCAGGCAGAGGGCGCCACGCACACTATATGCGTCATCGCGCCCTCTGACCTGCACAGTCAGAGCGGAGACGCTGGGAAGATGGAGCGGCGCCCGGCGGCTGGAACGCGGACAGGTGAATATGACATACTTACCTAGTCCCAGCGATCCTGGCGCTCCCCGTCTGTCACAGCTGTCTTCGGTGCCGCAGCTTCTTTCTCTATCAGCGGTCACCGTTACCGCTGATTAGAGAAATGAATAGGTGGCTCCACCCCTATGGGAGGTGGAGCCGCCTATTCATTTCTCTAATGAGCGGTCCCACGTGACCGCTGAAGAGGGGAAGAAGCTGCAGCACAGAAGATCGTGGGACGGCAGGGACAGCGCGAGGATCGCTGGGACTAGGTAAGTATGCCTCAGCGCCCTCTCCCCCTCACCCGCCGACCCTGCCACCCACCTTGACTCGAGTATAAGCCGAGAGGGGCACTTTCAGCCCAAAAATTTGGGCTGAAAATCTCGGCTTATACTCGAGTATATACGGTATATGGTTTAATTGTTTTTCTCATTTTTTTCCAACAAAATTTACAGTACCTTTTTTTTGGGACCATATCACATTTGAAGTGACTTTGATTGGTCTGTTTGACAGAATATACCCAAAAGTTACATCATTCTAAAAGTTTCACCCCTCAAGGTGCTCAAAACCACATTCAAGAAGTTTATTAACCTTTCAGGTGCTTCACAGGAACTGAAGCAGTGTGGAAGGAAAAAAGTTAACATTTACATTTTTTTTTCACAAAGTTTACTTTAGACCCAAATGTTTTTTATTCTCACAACGGTAACAGGTGAAAGTGGACCCCAAAATTTGTTGTGAAATTCCTCCTGAGCATGCCAATACCCCAAATGTGGGGGAAATCTACTGTTAGAGCACACGGCAGGGCTCAGAAGGGAAGAAGCACCATTTTACTTTTTTTAACGCAAAATTGTCTGGAATCGAGAGCAGACAACAGGTGCTTCACACAAGTTTAAAACTTAAAGCCATGAAAATAAAAAAAATATTTTTTTCCCCAAAAAATGATCTTCCAGCCCCAATTTCTTTAGTTTCACAAGGGTAACTGGAGAATTTCTCCCGAGTACGCTGATTGCCCATATGTGAGGGAAACCTACTGTTTGGGCGCACGACAGGGCTAAGAAGGGAAGGAGTAATGTTTTAGAATGCAGATTTTGATGGAATGGTCTGCGGCGTCATGTCGCGTTTTGAAAGCCCCTGAAATGCCTAAACAGTGGAAACTCTCCACAAGTGACTCCATTTTGGAATTGATATAGTGTTTCCTGGTATGTGAATTTTATTATGTAGTGGCATACGTGAGTTGTGTAGAGTGCATCAGGTTGGCTTACGTGAGTGGTATAGTGTACGTCAGGTTTCAAAAAAACTGATCGTCACATCCAACATAAACTAAGTGTGAGCAGGTGCCAACCTAGAGTCATCAACTCAAATACTCTCAAACAAAAAAGACAGCATTCTGTAGCACCATAACACGCAAATATGAAATCTGAAAATTGAATTGCATTCCTGTACCAGAAATATGCAAAGTTGAGAAAGCTTAGCGCATGAATTGGTCAATGCTTGTATACCTGGAAACCACGTTAATGCGTGTCAAATTGGCATATGTGAGTTGTGTAAGTCAGAAATGAATTTAATAGTTCATGGATGTGTGGTACAGTTTGAAGCATTCTTTTATACACAGGCTAGGTTTGACGGGGCATTTGTCGCATTGATACTTTCTTTGTGGTTTGAGGGATCTCCCCAAGGAAATGTTAGCCTAGTTCAATATGAGCACCTTCTGTTTCTGTAGTACTGGGGCCCACTCTTTCCTGATTTCTAAGGATTTAGGGCATTGATCACTACCTCCTGGAACTGAAGGTACGACGTTCCAGTCTGGCCTGCACATCATGATAACACGAAAGTGTTATACATTTCCATCTGTATGGTGTGCATGGACAGCTTCTTGTGCCACACCTTGGTTTTTCTTGTGGCACTTTATGGCTGGAGGACTGATAGATCAACTCCTCCATGTTCTTGTTGTATCCCAGTACACATTCTAGTTTGGGGACCTGTGTAGATGTACCTCATATAGTGGTGGGGGTGCAGCCTTCACCCTGTATGGCGGTCAAGAAAAGGACATCCCTCTTGAACTTGACCACCAGCATGTTGTCGCTACATTGGGCTCTGCTCTCACCTTTACTGAGCAACAGCCCAATTAGTGTCTTAGCGAAGGAGGGAGGGAGGCCTCTCTGATTTTTGTGGACAGTACCGCATGCTGTGGTAACTTGCGCAGATAGAGACTTGAAGAGTAGGTTGCTGATATAAAACTTTCATCTACATAGAGGTGATAACCTTGATCAACTTGATCTAGCAGTAGATGCACCAAATCCCACACAATTTTCCCACTCAATCCCAAGACAGGGGGACATTCCTGGGGTTCAATCCAGGTGTCCTTCCCTTCATAAACTCTAAACCCCTGTGTGTATCCTGAGGTACTCTCGCACAGCTTGTAGAGTTTAATTCCGTACCTGGCTCTCGTGCTGGGCAGGTATTGCCGGAATTTCAAATGTGTTAGGGATACACAGATGTCCCTTTTGGGAACGTATCCCTCAGCAAACTTATTGCTGAGGTGTTGAATTACCGGCCGAACTTTAAAAAGTCTGCCAAAGTTGGGGTCATCTTGGGGAGGACATTGTGTATTATTATAAAAATGATGATTCTAAATATTTTGGATTGCCTCAAATCATTAACGGGTCACAGCAATGAGGAACACTCGAGTGTTATACAAAACATCAACACTCCAATATTGCTGAAGTGCTGGCTTCTTCACTTACCCTATGTAAATGAACAGGTCCCAAAATGAAGTAATTTCTACTGCATCTACAGGAGTCCAGTTAGAAAATGGTGATTGGCAGTTTTGTGCCAAAAATTGCTGGGCATACAGACTTGTTTGGGCCATCAATTCATGAGGTTTACAAAATGCTCAGAGAAAAATACTTTTTCTGAGGCCGGTGGTGTCAAATTTGATTTTTTTTTATTGTGCCACAAATAAGGAATCAGTGGCTCTTATTCTTTGGAGGGTGAAGTCCATACGTGGTCTGTAACGTTGGGCGCTGGTTCATTTTCTGCCATAGGGCATCTGCAGTTCAATGTCACTTGAGGTAGAGGATGAAAAAGAATGCCTTCTACGCTAAGGTAACGTTCACATTAGCGTTATGCTAGTTTGCGTCGGGTTTGCGTCGGGCGACGCAGCGGCGACGCATGCGTCATGCGCCCCTATATTTAACATGGGGGACGCATGCGTTTTTGTTTGTTGCGTTGTGCGACGCATGTGTCTTTTTTGCCGCAAGCGTCGGACCAAGAAAACGCAACAAGTTGCATTTTTCTTGCGTCCAAATTTCGGCAAAAAACGACGCATGCGTCGCAAAACGCAGCGTTTTTGCGTGCGTTTTGGCGCGTTTTTGCATGCGTTGTGCGTTGCGTCGCCGACGCAGCGGCGCACAACGCTAATGTGAACGTAGCCTAAATGCAGTGATTGGGACGAGCCGGACATTTTTTCATGTATGCGGCGTTTGTACCAAATTTTATTCAGGTGTGTGTGAGTGCCTGGTGCAAACTATTTTTATTTAACCCCTTTCTGCCATTGGACGTACTATTCCGTCCATGTGGGGTGGGCTCTAATTCCCAAGGACGGAATAGTACGTCCAGAGAGATCGGCCGTGCTTACGGGGGGAGCGCGGCCGGGTGTCAGCTGCCCATCGCAGGTGACATCCGGCACTATGTGCCAGGAGCGGTCACGGACCACTCCCGGCACATTAACCCCCGGCACACCGCGATCAAACATGATCGCGGTGTGCCGGCGGTACAGGGAAGCATCGCGCAGGGTGGGGGCTCCCTGCGTACTCCCCTGAGACCCCCGCAGCAACGCGATGTGATCACGTTGCTGCGAGGGTCTCTTACCTCCCATCCCTGCAGCAGGCCCGGATCCAAAATGGCCGCGGCATCCGGGTCCTGCAGGGAGGGAGGTGGCTTACCAAGTGCCTGCTCAGAGCAGGCGCTTGGTAAGCCTGCAGCGCTGTAAGTCAGATCGCTGATCTGACAGAGTGCTGTGCAAACTGTCCAATCAGCGATCTGTGATGTCCCCCCCTGGGACAAAGAAAAAAGTTTTTAAAATTTTTTCCACATGTGTAAAAAAAAAAAAAAAAAAAAATCCTAAATAAAGAAAAAAAAAATTGTTCCCATAAATACATTTCTTTATTTAAATAAAAAAAACAAACAATAAAAGTACACATAATTAGTATCGCTGCGTCCGCATCGACTCAACCTATAAAACTGTTCCACTAGTTAACCCCTTCAGTAAACACCGTAAGAAAAAAAAGAGGCAAAATACGCTTTTATCATACCGCTGAACAAAAAGTGGAATAACACGCGATCAAAAAGACAGATCTAAATAACCATGGTACCGCTGAAAACGTCATCTTGTCCCGCAAAAAACGAGCCGCCATACAGCATCTTCAGCGAAAAAATAAAGTTATAGTCCTCAGAATAAAGCGATGCAAAAATAATTATTTTTTCTATACAATAGTTTTTATTGTGTAAAAGCGCCAAAACATAAAAAAATTATATAAATGAGATATCGCTGTAATCGTACTGACCCGAAGAATAAAACTGCTTTATCCATTTTACCAAACGTGGAACGGTATAAACGCCTCCCCCAAAAGAAATTCATGAATAGCTGGTTTTTGGTCATTCTGCCTCACAAAAATCGGAATAAAAAGCGATCAAAAAATGTCACGTGCCCGAAAATGTTACCAATAAAAACGTCAATTCGTTCCGCAAAAAACAAGACCTCACATGACTCTGTGGACTCAAATATGGAAAAATTATAGCTCTCAAAATGTGGTAACGCAAAAATATTTTTTGCAATAAAAAGCGTCTTTCAGTGTATGACGGCTGCCAATCATAAAAATCCGCTAAAAAACCCGCTATAAAAGTAAATCAACCCCCCCCTTCATCACCCCCTTAGTTAGGGAAAAATTTAAAAATTACAAAAATTTATTTATTTCAATTTTGCCGTTAGGGCTGGGGCTAGGGTTATGGTTGGGGCTAGGGTTAGGGTTGGGGCTAGGGTAAAGGCTACAGTTAGGGTGGGGCTAAAGTTAGGGTTAGGGTTGGGGCTAAAGTTAGGGTTAGGGTTTTGATTACATTTACGGTTGGGAATAGGGTTGGTATTAGGGTTAGGGGTGTGTCAGGGTTAGAGGTGTGGTTAGGGTTACTGTTGGGATTAGGGTTAGGGGTGTGTTTGGATTAGGGTTTCTGTTGGGAGGTTTCCACTGTTTAGGCACATCAGGGGCTCTCCAAACGTGACACGGCGTCCGATCTAAATTCCAGCCAATTCTGCGTTGAAAAAGTAAAACAGTGCTCCTTCCCTTTCGAGCTCTACCGTGTGTCCAACCAGGGGTTTACCCCAACATATGGGGTATCAGCGTACTCAGGACAAATTGGACAACAACTTTCTGGGTCCAATTTCTCCTGTTACCCTTGGGAAAATACAAAACTGGGGGCTTAAAAAATCTTTTTTTTTTCCACGAAAATTATTTTTATTTTCACGGCTCTGCGTTATAAACTGTAGTGAAACACTTGGGGGTTCAAAGTTCTCACAACACATCTAGATAAGTTCCTTGGGGGGTCTAGTTTCCAATATGGGGTCACTTGTGGGGGGTTTCTACTGTTTAGGCTACTTTCACACTAGCGTCGGAATCTCCCCGTCGCAATGCGTCGGGGAGAGATTCCGACACTAACGTTAAACGCATTGCACAATGGAGGCAGCGGATGCATTTCTCCGGCGCATCCGCTGCCCCATTGTAAGGTGCGGGGAGGTGGGGGCGGAGTTCCGGCCACGCATGCGCGGTCGGAAAAAGCGGTCCGTCTGGAGCAAAAAACGGTACATGTAGCGTTTTTTGCTCCCGACGGTCCGCAGAAGCACGACGCATCCGTCGCACGACGGATGCGACGTGTGGCAATGCGTCGTCAATACAAGCCTATGGGGAAAAAACGCATCCTGCAAGCACTTTTGCAGGATGCGTTTTTTCTGCAAAACGACGCATTGCGGCGGATTGCAGTTAACGCTAGTGTGAAAGTAGCCTTAGGTACATTAGGGGCTCTGCAAACGCAATGTGACGCCTGCAGACTAATCTATCTAAGTCTGCATTCGAAATGATGCTCCTTCCCTTCCAAGCTCTGCCATGCGCTCAAACAGTGGTTCCCCCTCACATATCGGGTATCAGCGTACTCAGGACAAATTGGACAACAATATTTAGGGTCCGATTTCTCCTGTTACCCGTGGAAAAATACAAAACTGGGGGCTAAAAAATATTTTTTGTGGAAAAAAAATAATATTTTTTATTTGCTCGGCACTGCGTTATAAACTGTAGTGAAACACTTGGGGGTTCAAAGCTCTCACAACACATCTAGATAAGTTCCTTAGGGGGTCTACTTTCCAAAATGGTGTCACTTTGGGGGGGGGTTCAATGTTCAATGTTTAGGCACATCAGTGGCTCTCCAAACGCAACATGGCGTCCCATCTCGATTCCAGTCAATTTTGCATTGAAAAGTCAAATGGCGCTCCTTCGCTTCCGAGATCTGTCATGCGCCCAAACAGTGGTTTACCTCCACATATAGGGTATCGGCGTACTCAGGACAAATTGTACAACAACTTTTGCGGTCCATTTTCTCATGTTACCCTTGGTAAAATAAAACAAATTGGCGCTGAAGTAAATTTTTTGTGAAAAAAAGTTAAATGTTCATTTTTATTTAAACATTCCAAAAATTCCTGTGAAACACCTGAAGGGTTAATAAACTTCTTGAATGTGGTTTTGAGCACCATGAGGGGTTCAGTTTTTAGAATGGTGTCACACTTGGGTATTTTCCATCATATAGACCCCTCAAAATGACTTGAAATGAGATGTGGTCCCTAAATAAAAATGGTGTTGTAAAAATGAGAAATTGCTGGTCAACTTTTAACCCCCTAACAAAAAAAACTGTTGGTTCCAAAATTGTGCTGATTGTAAAGTAGACATGTGGGAAATGTTACTTATTAAGTATTTTGAACACATAAAGGAAACCAGAGCCTTTAAATTCCTAAATATAACCAAAAGGTTGAAAAAATCACTAGTGTCAGGCCAATAATTATAGAAAATACATATAACTTTATTCATATATAAAAATATGAGCCAGACACACAAGTGCACATAGTAGAATCAAGAAAACAGACTGGACAGGTCTAATGAATGATAATACAAACTGGCAGAGGTAAGCAATCCAATAAAAAAGGCACTCAAGATTATATAAAATACATACCCATTATATAATAAATATTAGATCAAATATCATATCACAATATATATATAAGTAACAGAGCAGCCTAGTAGAAACCTACTATTTTAGGAATGGGCACAAGATATACCACATGTCACAGGGAGCAACAGACCATAAGATATAACATATAGTAAAATAACCGTGCTCCCATGAGACTAAAAGTACAATGCCAATAGTGTATAAATGTCAAATTGTAGGCATATCTTACCCATGGATGCCGTAACCAGCTGCGCAGATACATCAACGCGCGTTTCGCTGCTGCTTTTTGTTTTGGGCCTGACACTAGTGATTTTTTCAACCTTTTGGTTATATTTAGGAATTTAAAGGCTCTTGTTTCCTTTGTGTTCTCTATAGCTCTAGTGGAGTTTTCCTCAAAATATGGTCATTCCATTTTATCAGTTCTGGTATGTTATCATTATTAATTATTTTGTGTGACATATCTCTGTGATTTAATTGCATAAAAATTCAAAGTTGGAAAATTGCGAAATTTTCAAAATTTTTGCCAAATTTCCGTTTTTTTCACAAATTAGCGCAGGTAATATCAAAGAAATTTTACCACTATCATGAAGTACAATATGTCACAAGAAAACAGTGTCCGAATCATCAGGATCTGTTGAAGCTTTTCAGCGTTATTACCTCATAAAAAGTGGCCTGGTCATTAACGTGCAAACCACCCTTGGGGGTAAAGGGGTTAAAGGTGGAAAAAAAAGAAAGAAAAGATTCTAGAAAGAAAAAGATACAAATAAAAAATGAATGTACACATTTGGTAAAATAAAAAAATAAACTTACTATACAAGCCTCACTTAAAAAAATAAAATATAATAATTACGGAGTGCCCGAAAAAATACTATAGTACACAGATTACTATAGTATATTTTTACTGTCTCTAATCTAGTCCTGTCAACTAATCTAAATTTTTATTATTTTTTTTTTTTTACCCCAAACACCCCCAACAACCGGGGGCTGATCACTGATGTGCGTTCCAAAAGGGGGAAAAAAAAGTCCTTGCTTAAAGCGAGCACGCAAGCTAATCAGTGATGTGCGTTTGATCAGCATCTCGGTGGCTGTAGGATGCACATTATAGGCTTTATTATTTTATGGGGGCTAAGCGATGGGCATGACAAGTAGTGAACAACTTCGTTAATCCAGCCTCAGACATGCTCCTCCTAATGAATCAGCTATGTCTGACTCTACCTCCCACATCATCAAGATCAGCTTAAACACCTCTGGTCTTGATGAGTCCGGGCAAAAGTTTTACCTTTTTTTGATCAGTAAAACATGTCAGATGAGTATACCTGAAATAATAGATCTCATAATATTTTACAGTTTTATTATTTTTAATTTTCAGAATTATCAACAAAAAAATGAACATTTACCATTAAAACATGTTAATAGATACTGCAATGTATGGTTGTATTGTTCTTTTCAGTAGCAACCGTTGACATGTTTCAGATCTCCGTCTCTTGAAGCTTTTGTATATCTATTGGAAAAGTTTTTTTCGCTTTTAAAATTTCACAGTGTCTTATGAAAGGAAATGACAGAATTGACAATGTTGTAATTGTTTGAGAGTAATCATCCATGCTTTGATGTGTTGAGTATGCTACATATGTCTCATAAATATTTCAAACAATCAGAATCATTCAATGTCCCTCTACCTGTGGAACAAACACTTAGAAAATTATGGAAAATAATTTACCGTACTTATACAAAATCACTTGAAAGAACAGTATTCTTTTCTTTTAAATTAATGAGTTCTGAATTTTAAGAATGTGTGATGGAGGCTAGGGATTACATCTGTAAAGCGCTGCGGAATATGTTGGCGCTATATAAATAAAGAGGTTGTTATTATTATTACATATACTATGAAGGTTAGAGCACAAACGTGGTGACAGATTCCTTTAAAAGAGTGGTCCGACATATAAAACAATTTTCATCCTAAATCCCTATCTATTTAATACCATAATCTAAATTATTTTCTAGTATACGTGAATTAAAAATTCTCTACCGTTTCCAAACTACATTAACTGATTTTTTTTTTTTCTCTGTTCCATTTTTTGATGACACTTCATTTGAAAATCCCAATGCATGGGACCTAGGCTTCTACTTTTGAGGGGCTGGGCTAGTTTCTGCACCATATGCACAGTGATATTGGGCTCTCTGTTGCCAGCCCAGATCAGCAGTAACGAGCCGGCACCAGAGCGCACCCTCAGTGATAAAAGATTATCCGGTGTGCAGAGATCAGCAGCAACCCCGCAACTTACATAACCTACAAAGAAGGCGCTGGGTAAATTTGGCATCTCCCCCACCAATCTGTTTTTATGAAAATACTATTTCAGGGAACAGAACAAGTATCACAATCTCTAATGAGATACTACCAAGGAGTAATCCTGTTCCACTTTGTTTTCCATCCTGTCCAAACTCCTTTGATGAGTTCTTCTAGACATCAGTACACCCACACATTCTGTACACAAATTCCCATTACTGCTGCCCTCTAAAAGTGCCCATTAAAGGCTATCCTGCTGCTACTACAAATACTATGCATGCCAGCTTTGCTGACCGTTCTCTAAAATATTGCATTGCTGAACTCTTAGTGCCATAGCTCCCCTAAAACCTCAGATATTGCCCCTTCAATAAGTCACATGTTGTATATGACACCATAATATTGTGTCAAATATGCGCAGGCATACGCATGCAGATGAGTACATATAAACAATGCATTACTGTCTATGGGAACGCATTGGTACGCGTGTGTTCAATCCGCTTGCATACTTTGGACTGTGCATGTCCAGGAACTGATTGAGACCCGCTGATTGAGACACTCCCTCCTGGAAATATCGAACATATGCGCATAAACAACGCAAACGCAGGCAAAAATGCATGCACACGCAGCTTTTTTTGCATCATGCGTAAGCTGATGCGGATAAAAAATGCAGCGTTTAAATACTTTTTGGCATGCGTTTGCGCATGCAGATGATACGCTGCCACATACGCTAGAGTGAACTTAACCTAACGCATCCCTTCGTCATCCACACAGTCGGCACAATGCTCCTGCGCAGACATACTTTTCTGCCCTGTCGAGGGCAGAGCAAAGTACTGCAGTGCGCATGCGTCGGGGCTCTTTGATCTTTCCAGCCACCTTGCACTCTAAACCTAGCCCCAACCATAACCCCAACATAACCCTAAACCCTAGCCACAACCCTAGCCCAACCCTAACCCTAGCCCCAATCCTGTCCCTAGCTCTAACCCCCAACCCTAGCTCTAACCCCAACCCTAACCCTGGCCCTAAACCTAACCCTAACTGCAAAGAATGGAAAAAATGCATTTATTTTATTTTATTATTTTTACCTAACTAAGGGGGTGATAAAGGGGGGTTTCATTTACAATTTTCTTTTTTTTGATCAGTGTGATAGGGTCTCTGACAGTGACCAAAATGAACCAATAGAAAAAATCACCTAATGTTGTCAGGTGCCAGCCGGCAGATCTCGGCAGTCGCACTGCGCATGCACCTGCCATTTTCTTCTGGGAAAATTACACAGAGGGCCGGGGGACGGAGCCGGAGGGTCAGGGATGCCGGAGGTACCGAGGGGGGCACAGGTGACCCCATTTCTATCTACTCTGGTATGCTAGATCATTTCAGAGGAGAGAGAAATGAATGGAAAATCTGACTTTTTTTGTGATTGACGTTATTCGGTGAATAACGGCGGTCAGAAGACTGGGGATGGTAAAAACTGACCGAATCATGTTCAGTAGCCGAGACCCCGGAGATTTTCCGACACGAGAGTTGCGTTATACACTTATTTCTCAACACCGTTAAATAGCAGCGCTGAGGAATAAGTACCCTTAACTGCAGCCGTTAAGTCATATTGACGGTCGTTAAGAGGTTAATGCTACAGCCTCCCTTAGTCATCCCTGACATTTTCTATAAGTCACAATCTGACTGCAAGTGCGGCAGTGGATGGTTATGAGACCCCATAACTCGGAAGTTCAGACACAAAAATACTGTTTACTTTTTGACCTGTAAAAACAGTATTTTCATTCTTTGCTTTAACCCCTTTACGACCGCCAATACGCCTTTTAACAGCGGTAGTTAAGGGGCTTGTGAGGCAGTGACAGGTATTATATGCGAGGGTCGCTATGTATACCCCAGGATGCGCATAGAAGAGTATGAAGGCTGCTGGAGGGCATTGCAATTACAGATATAGCTGTGGTTGCAATGCAGAATAAACTGAAGTGTGATCTGAGACAAGCTATTTGTCCAAGGCAGATTTAAGAAAACCCTTCATGGGCTTTTGTTTTTGGATTGAACTACAGGATGGTAGTGGAGCTGTTCGCTCCCTCCAGGCTGAGTCTTACAAGTGGCCCATGGCCACAGATACCATTTAAAAACCCTGCAGCAAAGGGTTGGGTGTCTCAGTTTTTGGATTGCAAACTGCAGAGCAGGTAGCTCTGCAAGTCTCAGCCTGTATGAAGTAACACGGAGCCAAGGCCTGGCACCCCTCAGCCTGACACTGTGGTGCCGTTGCCCACGGCAACCGATGTCTTGATACGGACTGTCTTGCTTCCTCCGCCATGTGCATATTACCTGTGTCGATGCCGCTCTCAAAAAGTGCTGTGCCCAGTGGCACACTGAGCCTCCTATGCACATTGCGGAGGGTGGCTGGAATTTTAATGTCTTTGAGGTTACAATAGTATGAATCATTGAGGGCGTTTAAAGGGAACCTGTCACCCCGTTTTTTTTCAAGATGAGCTAAAAACACCGTTAAATAGGGGCAGAGCTGTGCTTTACATTAGTGTATTTTGTGAGCCTTTATTCCCCACCTATGCTGCCGAAATACCTTTGTAAAGTCGCCGTTTTGGGCTGTCACTCATGCTGGTCAGGTCATATGGGCGTGGTGACAGCGCTGTTTCTCCCCCAGATCTCCGTTGGTGGCGTAGTGGTGTGCGCATGTCCAACTGGCGAATCCACTGCGCAGCTTGAAGGAAAATAGCGCAATCTGCGCTGTTCAGCCGTTTATCGGTGGGCGCGGCCATCTTTAAGAGGTCGTGTGTGCACAGATGGTTCTTCTCGGCTTCCCGGGGCTTCAGGAAAATGGCCGCGGGATGCCGCGCGTGCGCACATGGAGATCTCGGCGACCATTTTCCTGAAGCAGAGTTCGCATCTCGGCTGCAGGAAAATGGCCGCCGCGATCGCCATCTGCGCACGCGCGGCATCCCATGGCCATTTTCCTGAAGCCCCGGGAAGCCGAGACGAACCACCTGCGCACGCGTGGCCTCACAAAGATGGCCGCGCCCACCGATAAACTGCTGAATAGCGCAGATCGCGCTATTTTCCTTCAAGCTGCGCAGTGGATTCGCCAGTTGGACATGCGCACACCACTACGCCACCAACGGAGATCTGGGGGAGAAACAGCGCGGTCACCACGCCCATATGACCTGGCCAGCGTGAGTGACAGCCCAAAACGGCGACTTTACAAAGGTATTTCGGCAGCATAGGTGGGGAATAAAGGCTCACAAAATACACTAATGTAAAGCACAGCTCTGCCCCTATTTAACGGTATTTGTAGCTCATCTTGAAAAAACGGGGTGACAGGTTCCCATTAAACTCATAGGTTTATGGTCCAGGTCGTATGTTAGCCGTATTTTGTTATTGGTAGGATTGCGTTGAATTATACAATTATATGAAAAAGTTTAGGCACCCCTATTAATCTTAAGCTTAATGTTTTATAAAAAATGTTTTTTTTGCAACAGCCTTTCAGTTTCATATATCTAATAACTGTTGGACACATTAATGTTTCTGCCTTGAAATGAGGTTTATTGTACTAACAGAAAATGTGCAATCTGCATTCAAACAAAATTTGTCAGGTGCATAAGTATGGGCACACTTGTTTTAAATACTACCTACTTTTTACTGACTTACTAAAGCACTTTTTTGGTTTTCTAACCTCATTGAGCTTTGAACTTCATAGCCAGGTGTATGCAATCATGATAAAAGCTACTTAAAGTGGCCACTTGCAAGTTGTTCTCCTGTTTGAATCTCCTCTGAAGAGTGGCATCATGGGCTCCTCAAAACAACTGTCTAATGATCTGAAAACAAAGATTATTCAACATAGTTGTTCAGGGGAAGGATACAAAAAGCTGTCTCAGAGATTTAACCTGTCAATTTCCACTGTGAGGAACATAGTAAGGAAATGGAAGAACACAGGTACAGTTCTTGTTAAGGCCAGAAGTGGCAGGCCAAGAAAAGCATGAGAAAGGCAGAGAAGAAGAATGGTGAGATCAGTCAAGGACAATCCTCAGACCACCTCCAGAGAGCTGCAGCATCAACTTGCTGCAGATGGTGTCACTGTGCATCGGTCAACTCTGCAACGTACTTTGCACAAGGAGAAGCTGTATGGGAGAGTGATGCGAAAGAAGCCGTTTCTGCAAGCACGCCACAAACAGAGTCGGCTGAGGTATGCATAAGCACATTTGGAGAAGCCAATTTCTTTGTGGAAGAAGGTCCTGTGGACTGATGAAACCAAGATTGAGTTGTTTGGTCATACAAAAAGGCCTTATGCATGGCAGCCAAAAAACACAGCATTCCGAGAAAAACACTTGCTACCCACAGTAAAATTTGGTGGAGGTTCCATCATGCTTTAGGGCTGTGTGGCCAATGCCGGCATCGGGAATCTTGTTAAAGTTGAGGGACGCATGGATTCCTCTCAGTATCAGCAGATTCTTGACAATAATGTTCATGAATCAGTGACAAAGTTGAAGTTACGCAGGGGATGGATCTTTCAGCAAGACAATGATCCAAAACACCGCTCCAAATCTACTCAGGCATTCATGCAGAGGAACAACTACACTGTTCTGGAATGGCCATCCCAGTCCCCAGACCTGAATATCATTGAACATCTGTGAGATCATTTGAAGAGGGCTGTCCATGCTAGGCGACCATCAAACTTAACTAAACTGGAATTGTTTTGTAAAGAGGAATGGTCAAAAATACCTTCATCCAGGATCCAGGAACTCATTAAAAGCTACAGGAAGCGACTAGAGGCTGTTATTTTTGCAAAAGGAGGATCTACTAAATATTAATGTCACTTTTCTGGTGGGGTGCCCATACTTCTGCACCTGTAAAATTTTGTTTGAATGCAGATTGCACATTTTCTGTTAGTACAATAAACCTCATTTCAAGGCAGAGACATTGCTGTGTCCAACAATTATTAGATATATGAAATTGAAATAGCTGTTGTAAAAAATGCACCCATTTACAACATGCCTGGTCCAACTTATAATGTTTT